>NC_069500.1:1424434269-1424579935 GCF_027579735.1 Bombina bombina
CGATAGAGGAAACCACAGTGTGGTGGAGGCCGGTCTCTAAAGCCCATAAGTGATTTGTTACCACATACAAAAAGTTGTGTCTGTTTTGCTGCGGGTAGCCGACATTCCCCACACTGTCTTTGAGAAAGCGCCACAATGGCGTGAAATGCATCAGATGACGTAGATCGAGTTCTACTATCCCACACTCCTCTGTGTATGTCCATGAATTTGTAAGTTTTTTACGCTTTACTAATAAATTGCTGAAGTTTTTACGGAAACTCTTTTGCTATTATTATATGTATTTATATTTGTATATATGTAAGTCTATACATATATACACATAGAAACACGTAAATACACACACACACATATATATATATATATATATATATATATATATATATACAGTACATACACACAAACATACAGCCATATACATATTTAGATACATATGTATACATTATAACCCTTTCCTTACAAATACCTTGTTATATACCATATACCTTTTAAACCTTATAAAATATGTTATTAATATTTACATGGTCATTTTTTATCATAAACTGCATATATGAGTGTAACACTTTATTTTAATGTATTTTTTGTGTTTGGTGCACTTTTTTTTTAACCTTTACCCTTAACGCGAAGTGTTCACTCACACACCTGACGTGCGCAAATTTAGTTTGCACTCAAGCAAATGCATCACTTTTAACTTGTAATACGCACAGAAGTTAGAGGGGCTGCAATATTGCTTATTGTGACTCTAGCTAACAATAACACGCCACTTGTAATCTGGCACTGTGTTAGATATGAGATTAAGGGGGGTAGTTATCAAGCCGTCTACTTTTCTGGCTTCGCCGGCCCAATATGCCCGCCTAAGCTCGCCTACCTTCGCCGCTGCGGACCTGAAAAAATACGCCTAAGTTATCAAATAAAGCTGTCAAAAAGCCGCGGGGCGATGAGCAGCGGACTGTGACAGTTATCACTCATCTGATCTCGCTGCCCTTCGGCTTTTTCCCAGCTTTATTGCAAGCCTGTCACTAAGCACTCACACTAAACTACACTGTTCTACACCCTATGCCGGCGCCCCCGGAGCCTCCCGCAACTCAATAAAGTTACTAACCCCTAAACCGCTGCTCCTAGACCCCGCCGCAACTCTTATAAATGTATTAACCCCTAAACCGCCGCTCCTAGACCCCGCCGCAACTCTTATAAATGTATTAACCCCTAAACCGCCACTCCTAGACCCCGCCGCAACTCTTATAAATGTATTAACCCCTAAACCGCCGCTCCTAGACCCCGCCGCAACTCTTATAAATGTATTAACCCCTAAACCGCCGCTCCTAGACCCCGCCGCAACTCTTATAAATGTATTAACCCCTAAACCGCCGCTCCTAGACCCCGCCGCAACTCTTATAAAGGTATTAACCCCTAAACCACCGCTCCTAGACCCCGCCGCAACTCATATAAAGGTATTAACCCCAAACCACCGCTCCCGGACACCGCTGCCACCTACAGTATACCTAGTAACCCCTATCCTGCCCCCCCTATACCGTCGCCCTCTATAATAAAATTATTAACCCCTATCCTGCTGATCCCACACCTCTCCGCAACTAAATAAATAGTTTAACCCCTAAACCGCCACTCCATGAACCCACCGCAACCTATATTAAACCTATTAACCCCTATCCTGCCCCCCTACACCGTCGCCACCTATAATAAATTTATTAACCCCTAATCTGCCCCCCCTACACCGTCGCCACCTATAATAAATTTATTAACCCCTATCCTGCCCACCACTACGCCGCCGCCACTGTAATAAAATTATTAACCCCTAAACCTAAGTCTAACCCTAACCCTAACGCCCCCCTAACTTAAATATTAATTAAATAAATCTAAATAAATTAACTCTTATTAAGTAAATGAATCCTATTTAAAACTAAATACTTACCTTTAAAATAAACCCTAATATAGCTACAATATAAATAATAATTATATTCTAGCTATCTTAGGATTTATTTTTATTTTACAGGCAACTGTCAATTTATTTTAACTAGGTACCATAGCTATTAAATAGTTATTAACTATTTAATAGCTTACCTAGCTAAAATAAACTGAAATTTACCTGTAAAATAAATCCTAACCTAAGTTACAATTACACCTAACACTACACTATACTTTAATAAATTATTCCTATTTAAAACTAAATACTTACCTGTAAAATAAACCCTAAGATAGCTACAATATAATTAATAATTATATTATAGCTATCTTAGGATTTATATTTATTTTACAGGTAACTTTGTATTTATTTTAGCTAGTTAGAATAGTTATTAAATAGTTATTAACTATTTAATAACTACATAGCTAAAAGAAATACAAAATTACCTGTAAAATAAATCCTAACTTAAGTTACAATTAAACCTAATACTACACTATCATTAAATTAATTAAATAAATTAACTACAAATAACTACAATTAAATACAATTACATAAACTAACTAAAGTACAAAAAATAAAAAAAGCTAAGTTACAAAAAATAAAAAAATAAGTTACAAACATGTTACAAATATTACAACAATTTTAAGCTACTTACACCTAATCTAAGCCCCCTAATAAAATAACAAACCCCCCCAAAATAAAAAAATTCCCTACCCTATTCTAAATTAAATAAATTTCAAAGCTCTTTTACCTTACCAGCCCTTAAAAGGGCCATTTGTGGGGGCATGCCCCAAAGAAAACAGCTCTTTTGCCTGTAAAAGAAAAATACAACCCCCCCCAACATTAAAACCCACCACCCACATACCCCTAATCTAACCCAAACCCCCCTTACAAAAAACTAACACTAATCCCCTGAAGATCATCCTACCTTGAGTCGTCTTCACTCAGCCGAGCCACCGATGGAACTGAAGAGGACATCCGGAGCGGAAGAAGTTAATCCTCCAAGCGGCGCTGAAGAAATCTTCCATCCGATGAAGTCATCATCCAGGCGGCGCTGAAGAAAAGTCTTCGATCCGGCCGATGTCATCTTCAAAGAGGCGCTGAAGAGGTCTTCTATCCGGGCGAAGTCATCTTCCAAGCCGGGTCTTGAATCTTCCTTCCGCCGACGCGGAACCACCTTCTTCACCGACGGACTACGACGAATGACGGCTCCTTTAAGGGACGTCATCCAAGATGGCCTCCCCTCAATTCCGATTGGCTGATAGGATTCTATCAGCCAATCGGAATTAAGGTAGGAAAATCTGATTGGCTGATGGAATCAGCCAATCAGTTTCAAGTTCAATCCGATTGGCTGATCCAATCAGCCAATCAGATTGAGCTCGCATTCTATTGGCTGATCGGAACAGCCAATAGATTGCGAGCTCAATCTGATTGGCTGATTCCATCAGCCAATCAGATTTTTCCTACCTTAATTCCGATTGGCTGATAGAATCCTATCAGCCAATCGGAATTGAGGGGACGCCATCTTGGATGACGTCCCTTAAAGGAGCCGTCATTCGTCGTAGTCCGTCGGTGAAGAAGGTGGTTCCGCGTCGGCGGAAGGAAGATTCAAGACCCGGCTTGGAAGATGACTTCATCGGATTGAAGATTTCTTCAGCGCCGCTTGGAGGATTAACTTCTTCCGCTCCGGATGTCCTCTTCAGTTCTATCGGTGGCTCGGCTGAGTGAAGACGACTCAAGGTAGGATGATCTTCAGGGGATTAGTGTTAGGTTTTTGTAAGGGGGGTTTGGGTTAGATTAGGGGTATGTGGGTGGTGGGTTTTAATGTTGGGGGGGGTTGTATTTTTCTTTTACAGGCAAAAGAGCTGTTTTCTTTGGGGCATGCCCCCACAAATGGCCCTTTTAAGGGCTGGTAAGGTAAAAGAGCTTTGAAATTTATTTAATTTAGAATAGGGTAGGGAATTTTTTTATTTTGGGGGGGTTTGTTATTTTATTAGGGGGCTTAGATTAGGTGTAAGTAGCTTAAAATTGTTGTAATATTTGTAACATGTTTGTAACTTATTTTTTTATTTTTTGTAACTTAGCTTTTTTTATTTTTTGTACTTTAGTTAGTTTATGTAATTGTATTTAATTGTAGTTATTTGTAGGTAGTTTATTTAATTAATTTAATGATAGTGTAGTATTAGGTTTAATTGTAACTTAAGTTAGGATTTATTTTACAGGTAATTTTGTATTTCTTTTAGCTATGTAGTTATTAAATAGTTAATAACTATTTAATAACTATTCTAACTAGCTAAAATAAATACAAAGTTACCTGTAAAATAAATATAAATCCTAAGATAGCTATAATATAATTATTAATTATATTGTAGCTATCTTAGGGTTTATTTTACAGGTAGGTATTTATTTTTAAATAGGAATAATTTATTAAAGTATAGTGTAGTGTTAGGTGTAATTGTAACTTAGGTTAGGATTTATTTCACAGGTACATTTCTCTTTATTTTAGCTAGGTAAGCTATTAAATAGTTAATAACTATTTAATAGTTATTGTACATGGTTAAAATAAATTGAAAGGTACCTGTAAAATAAATATAAATCCTAAGATAGCTAGAATATAATTATTATTTATATTGTAGCTATATTAGGGTTTATTTTAAAGGTAAGTATTTAGTTTTAAATAGGATTCATTTACTTAATAAGAGTTAATTTATTTAGATTTATTTAATTAATATTTAAGTTAGGGGGGCGTTAGGGTTAGACTTAGGTTTAGGGGTTAATAATTTTATGACAGTGGCGGCGGCGTAGTGGGGGGCAGGATAGGGGTTAATAAATTTATTATAGGTGGCGACGGTGTAGGGGGGGCAGGATAGGGGTTAATACATTTAATATAGGTTGCGGCGGGTTCAGGGAGCGGCGGTTTAGGGGTTAATACATTTATTATAGTTGCGGTGGGCTCCGGGAGCGGCGGTTTAGGGGTTAATATGTATAGAGTAGCTTGCGGTGGGCTCCGGGAGCGGCGGTTTAGGGGGTAATAACTTTATTTAGTTGCGGCGGTGTAGGGGGGGTCAGATTAGTGGTGTTTAGACTCGGGGTACATGTTAGGGTGTTAGGTGTAGACAGCTCCCATAGAAATCAATGGGATGTCTGTCAGCAGCGAACTTGTACTTTCGCTATGGTCAGACTCCCATTGATTCCTATGGGATCCGCCGTCTCCAGGGGTGGCGGATTGAAAACCAGGTACGCTGGGCCGTAAAAGTGCCGAGCGTACCTGCTAGTTTTTTGATAGCTAGGAAAAGTAGTGAGAATGTGCCGCACTTGTGTGCGGAACATCTGGAGTGACGTAAGAATCAATCTGTGTCGGACTGAGTCCGGCGGATCGATGCTTACGTCACAAAATTCTACTTTTGCCGGTCTCGAGCCTTTGATAACTAAGGCGAATCAGCCTCGCCACAAATACGCTGCGGAATTCCAGCGTATTTGAGGTTGACGGCTTGATAACTAGGCCCCTAAGAGAGCATATATATGTTTGCTATCTGTATTCTCAGGAAACCAGGTTGCCATTTTTTTCTGTCCCCAGACTATTTAATACTGAATAATATGTCCAAAATGAACATATTTTTTAATAAAATCTACTTTTAATATTTTTATTCTTGGATATAGATTTTGACTTAAAGGGACATGAAACCCAAAAATGTTCTCTCATGATTCAGATAGAGAATACAATTTCAAACAGCTTTCTGATTTACTTCTATTACCTAATCTGTTTCTTTCTCTTGGTATCATTTGTTGAAGGAGCAGCAATGCACTACTGGTTTATAGCTGAACACATGGGTGAGCCAATCACAATCAATATATATATATATGCAGCCACCAATCAACAGCTAGAACATAGGTTCTCTGCTGCCCCTGAGCTTGCCTAGATAAACCTTTCAGCAAAGATAACAAGAGAAGGAAGCAAATTAAATGATAGAAGTAAATTGGAAAGTTGTTTAAAATTGTTTTCTCTATCTGAATCATGAAAGAAAAATGTTGGCTTTCATGTCCCTTTAAGTTGCTTCTATTGAGGGGATACAAGTCATATGCTATTTGGCACTTTCTCTGCTTGTCTTTATATCATTTTCCTATGTGCATATTAATCTCTGCTCAGGAATGTCATTCAAATGGTTATCTAGCAAAGTAATAAACATTATCTGACCCCCAGAAGGAGATAATCCTGAAACCTTTTGTCATTTAGCTCTTTAAGTTTAGATAGTCAGTATTCTTAGGGAAATATGTGCTTTGATTGAATGTTTTAGTGTTCTATAGGACAACAAAGTCTAATAAAAAAGAACTACTGATTGATGATTCTTTATGGATATATCTATGGCTGAGAAGCTAAAGCCTTACTAAACAGTTGCTAACAACGAGATCTTCAGATGCCAGGGAAGATATCACATCCCCTTAGATATGAGTTGCAATTAATAGTTTACTTAACATAAGCGATTCATAAGGAAAGTAATAACAACAACCAGTTATGTATGTAAAGACTGAAGATTATTTCTTATCGTTTTCTTAAACAACTTCACATACCAACTGCTGAATTGTGTACAAAACATCTAGGTGACCCTGTGCATACCTGTTACATAGCCTGGCATAGAAAGATTGCATGTGTGATGTATAGAGGTTAATGTGTATTTTGTTATTGCCTAAATCTCTATTAATATGTTAAAAAATGTGCAGTCACATATACAGCTGCTGCATGAGATATCCATTACTCCTAGACAGCTGTCCAACTGTGTTTTAATTTTGATAATGTGTGTTCTAAATGTCAAGTCCTGGGAGTATTTGTAGCCTTACTCTAAAATGCATACAGAAACCAAATAATATTCTGGCTATCTAAAATATGTGACAAATGTCTGATTTAATTTCAGGGGCTTTAAAGGGACAGTCTATAATATAATTTTTATTGTTTTAAAAGACAGAAAATCCCTTTATTACCCATCCCTCAGTTTTGCATAACCATCACTGTTATATTAACACGTTTTACCTCTGTGATTACCTTGTATCTACAAACCTTCTGACAGCCCCCTGATCACATGACTGTGACTATATAAAATCTATTGAGTTGCATTTAGCATTGTGTTCTGCAAACTCTTATGGCTAGATTACGAGTCTTGCGTTAGGGTTAAAAAGCAGCGTTGGCCGGTCCCAACGCTGCTTTTATACGCCCGCTGGTATTACGTGTCTTGCAGGTACAGGTGTACCGCTCACTTTTTTGGCCAGACTCGGAAATACCGCAAATCGACTTACGTCAATTGCGTATCCTATATTTTCAATAGGACTTGCATAGCGCCAGTATTACGAGTCTAACCAAAAGTGAGCGGTAGACCCTCTCCTGTCAAGACTGGTACAGCATTTAAAAGTCAGTAGTTAAGAGTTTTACACAACGCTGTAGCATGAAACTCTTAACTAAAGTGCTAAAAAGTACACTAACACCCATAAACTACCTATTAACCCCTAAACCGAGGCCCCCCCACATCGCAAACACTAAAATTTTAACCCCTAATCTGCCGAACCGGACATCGCCGCCACTATAATAAATATATTAACCCCTAAACCGCCGCACTCCCGCCTCACAAACACTAGTTAAATATTATTAACCCCTAATCTGCCGTCCCTAACATCGCCAACACCTACCTACATTTATTAACCCCTAATCTGCCTCCCCCAACGTCACCATCACTATATTAAAGTTATTAACCCCTAAATCTAAGTCTAACACTAACCCTTACCCCCCTAACTTAAATATAATTTAAATACATCTAAATAAAATAACTATCATTAACTACATTATTCCTATTTAAAACTAAATACTTACCTGTAAAATAATCCCTAAGCTAGCTACAATATAACTAATAGTTACATTGTAGCTAGCTTAGGGTTTATTTTTATTTAACAGGCAAGTTTGTATTTATTTTAACTAGGTAGAATAGTTAGTAAACAGTTATTAACTATTTAATAACCACCGAGTTAAAATAAAGACAAATGTACCTGTAAAATAAAACCTAACCTAAGTAACAATTACACTACACTATAATTAAATTAATTCCATAAATTAAATAAAATTGTCTAAAGGACAAAACCCCCCCACTAAATTACAGAAAATAATAAACAAATTACAAGAATTTTAAACTAATTACACCTAATCTAATCCCCCTTAAAAAAATAAAAAAGTCCCCCCAAAATAAAAAAAAACCTACCCTACACTAAATTACAAATAGCCCTTCAAAGGGCATTTTGCGGGGCATTGCCCCAAATTAATCAGCTCTTTTACCTGTAAAAAAAAAAAAGTACAAATCACCCCCCACATTAAAACCCACCACCCACACAACCAACCCTACTCTAAAACCCACCCAATCCCCCCTTAAAAAAACACTAACCCCTTGAAGATCACCTTACCGGGAGATGTCTTCACCCAACCGGGCCGAAGTCCTCAACGAAGCCGGGAGAAGTCTTCATCCAAGCCGGGCGAAGTGGTCCTCCAGACGGGCAGAAGTCTTCATTCAGACGGCATCTTCTATCTTCATTCATCCGGCACGGAGCGGGTCCATCTTCAAGACATCCGACGCGGAGCATCCTCTTCATCCGACGGCTCTTCTGGAATGAAGGTTCCTTTAAATTACGTCATCCAAGACGACGTCCCTTCAATTCCGATTGGCTGATAGAATTCTATCAGCCAATCGGAATTAAGGTAGAAAAAAATCCTATTGGCTGATGCAATCAGCCAATAGGATTGAAGTTCAATTCTATTGGCTGGTCCAATCAGCCAATAGGATTTTTTCTACCTTAATTCTGATTGGCTGATAGAATTCTATCAGCCAATTGGAATTGAAGGGACGCCATCTTGGATGACGTCATTTAAAGGAACCTTCATTCCAGAAAAGCCATCGGATGAAGAGGATGCTCCGCTTCGGATGTCTTGAAGATGGACCCGCTCCACGCTGGATGGATGAAGATAGAAGATGCCGTCTGGATGAAGACTTCTGCCCGTCTGGAGGACCACTTTGCCCAACTTGGATGAAGACTTCTCCCAGCTTCGTTGAGGACTTCGGCCCGGTTGGGTGAAGACGTCTCCTGGTAAGATGATCTTCAAGAGGTTAGTGTTAGGTTTTTTTAAGGGGGGATTGGGTGGGTTTTAGAGTAGGGTTGGTTGTGTGGGTGGTGGGTTTTAATGTTGGGGGGGAGATTTGTACTTTTTTTTACAGGTAAAAGAGCTGATTACTTTGGGGCAATGCCCTGCAAAAGGCCCTTTTAAGGGCTATTTGTAATTTAGTGTGAGGTAGGGCTTTTTTATTTTGGGGGGGCTTTTTTTTATTTTTTTAGGGGGATTAGATTAGGTGTAATTAGTTTAAAATTCTTGTAATTTGTTTATTATTTTCTGTAATTTAGTGTTTTGTTTTTTTTGTCCTTTAGATAATTTAATTTAATTTATGGAATTAATTTAATTATAGTGTAGTGTTAGGTGTAATTGTAACTTAGGTTAGGTTTTATTTTACAGGTACTTTTGTACTTATTTTAGCTAGGTGGTTATTAAATAGTTAATAACTATTTACTAACTATTCTTCCTAGTTAAAATAAATACAAACTTGCCTGTAAAATAAAAATAAACCCTAAGCTAGGGTTTATTTTACAGTTAAGTATTTAGTTTTAAATAGGAATAATGTAGTTAATGATAGTTATTTTATTTAGATTTATTTAAATTATATTTAAGTTAAGGGGGGTTAGGGTTAGTGTTAGACTTAGATTTAGGGGTTAATAACTTTAATATAGTGGCGGCGATGTTGGGGTGGAAGATTAGGGGTTAATAAATGTAGGTAGGTGTCGGCGATGTTAGGGACGGCAGATTAGGGGTTAATAATATTTAACTAGTGTTTGCGAGGCGGGAGTGTGGCGGTTTAGGGGTTAATATATTTATTATAGTGGCGACGATGTCCGGTTCGGCAGATTAGGGGTTAAAAATTTTATTTTAGTGTTTGCGATGTTAGGGGGGACTCGGTTTGGGGGTTAATAGGTACAGTATTTTATGGGTGTTACTGTACTTTTTATCACTTTAGTTAAGAGTTTTATGCTACGGCGTTGTAGTGTAAAACTCCTAACTACTGACTTTTAAATGCGGTACCAGTCTTGACAGGAGAGGGTCTACCGCTCACTTTTGGTCAGACTCGTAATACCGGCGCTATGCAAGTCCCATTGAAAATATAGAATACGCAATTGACGTAAGTGGATTTGCGGTATTTCCGAGTCTGGCCAAACAAGTGAGCGGTACACCTGTACCTGCAAGACTCGTAATACCAGCGGGCGTTAAAAAGCAGCGTTGGGACTAGCCAACGCTGCTTTTTAACCCTAACGCAAGACTCGTAATCTAGCCGAGTGTTATCTATATGGCCCACAGTCTCTTGTTGTTAAAAGCTATTTAAAAAGCATGTGATAAGAGGCAGCCCTCAAAGGCTTAGAAATTAGCATATGAGCCTACCTAGGTTTAGTTTCAACTAAGAATAACAAGAAAGCAAAGGAAATTTGATTAAAAGTACATCTCCTATCTGAATAATGAAAGTTTAATTTTGACTAGACTGTCCCTTTAAATAATATTTATTTTTTTAAGTTTCAGAAACAGATGTAGAGATCCGTTTGTCCATATTAGCAAATGATAGAGTTTTGTGTAATCTGCAAATTGACTAAAGGAACCTAAATATCGGTATTATATTAATTTATTTTTTATGTTTATTGTTATGTAATTGTTTTATTATAAGCATTTCTACTATATTATAATTTGTATTATTATATTATAATATGCTGCACATTATTTATTAATTCAGCACTACAAAATTTTGCAGCGCTATATAAATAAATAAATAAATATTATAATAATTCTTAAATAGTAATGATTTATTATAAATATTAATAATTAATTAAAATCCAGCATGTGCTTGATATTCAGGAAAATATTCTATATCTGAGGAAGAAAAGGTAAAAATGAAAATCATTTTTAGCCTTGGTGAATGTTAGATGGTAGCAGCTCTCGTATAAAATTAGTTTGTTTTTGTGTTGTGATGCTGAGATTAAAACTCATGAGTTGGAAAATTCTCCTGTAGAGCGGTATATTGCAACGAAAATGTTCCTAAAAAGGAGTAATTTGTCATAAAAGTTCTTCTGGTGAGTGTTTTTTTGTGAAAAACGTCTTCTGGTGAGAGGTACAGAGTGAAAAAAAAAATTCTGACTCCTAATGAGAGGTACGTGGTGATGAAAATTCTCCTGGTGAGAAATACGTGGTTATGAAAGTTCTCCTAGTGAGAGATACATGGTTATGAAAGTTCTCCTAGTGAGAGATACATGGTTATGAAAGTTCTCCTAGTGAGAGATACATGGTTATGAAAGTTCTCCTAGTGAGAGATACATGGTTATGAAAGTTCTCCTAGTGAGAGATACATGGTTATGAAAGTTCTCCTAGTGAGAGATACATGGTTATGAAAGTTCTCCTAGTGAGAGATACATGGTTATGAAAGTTCTCCTAGTGAGAGATACATGGTTATGAAAGTTCTCCTAGTGAGAGATACATGGTTATGAAAGTTCTCCTAGTGAGAGATACATGGTTATGAAAATTCCCCTGGTGAGAAATACGTGGTTATGAAAGTTCTCCTGGTGAGAAATACGTGGTTATGAAAGTTCTCCTGGTGAGAGATATGTGCTGATGAAAGTTCTCCTGGAGAGAGATACACTGTAATGAATACTCTCCTGGTGAGAGGTACGTTGTAATTAATACTCTCCTGGAGAGAGGAATACTGTAATGAATACTCTCCTAGAGTGAGGTAAGCTGTAATTAATAATCTCCAGGTGAGAGGTACACTGTAATAAATACTCTCCTGGAGAGAAGTACACTGTAATTAATACTCTCCTGAAGAGAGGTACACTGTAATAAATACTCTCCTGGAGAGAGGTGCACTGTAATTAATACTCTCCTGGAGAGAAGTACACTGTAATTAATACTCTCCTGATGAGATGTATACTGTAATGAATACTCTCCTGGAGAGAGGTAAGCTGTAATGAATACTCTCCTGGAGTGAGGTAAGCTGTAATTAATAATCTCCAGGAGAGAGGTAAGCTGTAATGAATACTCTCCTGGAGTGAGGTAAACTGTAATTAATAATCTCCAGGAGAGAGGTACACTGTAATAAATACTCTCCTGGAGAGAAGTACACTGTAATTAATACTCTCCTGGAGAGAGGTACACTGTAATAAATACTTTCCTGGAGAGAGGTGCACTGTAATTAATACTCTCCTGGAGAGAAGTACACTGTAAATAATACTCTCCTGATGAGAGGTAAGCTGTAATGAATACTCTCCTGGAGAGAGGTACACTGTAATAAATACTTTCCTGGAGAGAGGTGCACTGTAATTAATACTCTCCTGGAGAGAAGTACACTGTAAATAATACTCTCCTGATGAGAGGTACACTGTAATGAATACTCTCCTGGAGACAGGTAAGCTGTAATGAATACTCTCCTGGAGAGAGGTACACTGTAATGAATACTCTCCTGGAGAGAGGTTTGCTTTATATTCTCCAGATAAGAGGTAAGTTGTGATGAATAGTTTACTAGTTAGAGGTACATGAGATGACAATAAAAGTCTCAGAGAGAAATATGTTGTCAATACATTTTCACTGATGAGAGGAGATTGTGATAAGAATTCACATGGAGAACGACACATTACAATGAGGACTCTCCTGGTGATAGGTAAGTTGTGAAGAAAGTTCTCCTGGTGAGAGGTAAGTTGTGATAAATATTCTCCTGGTGAGAGGTAAGTTGTGATGAATAGTTTACTGGCCAGAAGTGGAGAGGAAAGTTTTAGCGATGTGATCATGGCATTTTGACTGAAGAGAGGTAAGTTGTGATATTTTCCTGGTGAGAAGAAAGTTGTGATAAATATTTTCCTGGTGAGAGGTAAGTTGTGATGAAGATTTTCCTGGTGAGAGGTAAGTTGTGATGAAGATTTTCCTAGTGAGAGGTAAGTTGTGATGAAGATTTTCCTGGTGAGAGGTAAGTTGTGAAGAAAGTTCTCCTGGTGAGAGGTAAGTTGTGAAGAAAGTTCTCCTGGTGAGAGGTAAGTTGTGAAGAAAGTTCTCCTGGTGAGAGGTAAGTTGTGAAGAAAGTTCTCCTGGTGAGAGGTAAGTTGTGAAGAAAGTTCTCCTGGTGAGAGGTAACTTGGGATTAATATTCTTCTGATAAGAGGAGCATTGTGAGTAATACTCTCCTGGTGAGAGGTACATTCTGATAAATAATCTCCTGGATATAGGTAAATTGTGATGAATAGTTTACTAGCCAGAAGTGGAGAGGAAAGTTTTAGCGATGTGTTCATGGCATTTTGACCGAAGAGAGGTAAGTTGTGATATTTTCCTGGTGAGAAGTAAGTTGTGATAAATATTTTCCTGGTGAGAGGTAAGTTGTGATGAAGATTTTCCTGGTGAGAGGTAAGTTGTGATGAAGATTTTCCTGGTAAGAGGTAAGTTGTGATGAAGATTTTCCTGGTAAGAGGTAAGTTGTGATAAATATTTTCCTGGTGAGAAGTAAGTTGTGATAAATATTTTCCTGGTGAGAAGTAAGTTGTGATGAATAGTTTACTAGCCAGAAGTAAAGAGGAAAGTTTTAGCGATGTGATCATGGCATTTTGACTGAAGAGAGGTAAGTTGTGATATTTTCCTGGTGAGAAGTAAGTTGTGATAAATATTTTCCTGGTGAGAGGTAAGTTGTGATAAATATTTTCCTGGTGAGAGGTAAGTTGTGATGAAGATTTTCCTGGTGAGAGGTAAGTTGTGATGAAGATTTTCCTGGTGAGAAGTAAGTTGTGATGAAGATTTTCCTGGTGAGAAGTAAGTTGTGATAAATATTTTCCTGGTGAGAAGTAAGTTGTGATGAAGATTTTCCTGGTGAGAGGTAAGTTGTGATGAAGATTTTCCTGGTGAGAGGTAAGTTGTGATGAAGATTTTCCTGGTGAGAAGTAAGTTGTGATGAAGATTTTCCTGGTGAGAGGTAAGTTGTGATGAAGATTTTCCTGGTGAGAGGTAAGTTGTGATGAAGATTTTCCTGGTGAGAAGTAAGTTGTGATGAAGATTTTCCTGGTAAGAGGTAAGTTGTGATGAAGATTTTCCTGATGAGAAGTAAGTTGTGATGAAGATTTTCCTGATGAGAAGTAAGTTGTGATGAAGATTTTCCTGGTGAGAAGTAAGTTGTGATGAAGATTTTCCTGGTAAGAGGTAAGTTGTGATGAAGATTTTCCTGGTAAGAGGTAAGTTGTGATGAAGATTTTCCTGGTGATAGGTAAGTTGTGATGAAGATTTTCCTGGTGAGAGGTAAGTTGTGATGAAGATTTTCCTGGTGAGAGGTAAGTTGTGATGAAGATTTTCCTGGTAAGAGGTAAGTTGTGATGAAGATTTTCCTGGTGAGAAGTAAGTTGTGATGAAGATTTTCCTGGTAAGAGGTAAGTTGTGATGAAGATTTTCCTGGTGATAGGTAAGTTGTGATGAAGATTTTCCTGGTGATAGGTAAGTTGTGATGAAGATTTTCCTGGTGAGAGGTAAGTTGTGATGAAGATTTTCCTGGTGAGAGGTAAGTTGTGATGAAGATTTTCCTGGTGAGAGGTAAGTTGTGATGAAGATTTTCCTGGTAAGAGGTAAGTTGTGATGAAGATTTTCCTGGTGAGAGGTAAGTTGTGATGAAGATTTTCCTGGTGAGAGGTAAGTTGTGATGAAGATTTTCCTGGTGATAGGTAAGTTGTGATGAAGATTTTCCTGGTGAGAGGTAAGTTGTGATGAAGATTTTCCTGGTGAGAGGTAAGTTGTGATGAAGATTTTCCTGGTGAGAGGTAAGTTGTGATGAAGATTTTCCTGGTAAGAGGTAAGTTGTGATGAAGATTTTCCTGGTGAGAGGTAAGTTGTGATGAAGATTTTCCTGGTGAGAGGTAAGTTGTGATAAACATTTTCCTGGTGAGAGTTTGTTTCTTACTACTTGAAAGACAAGTCACTGAGGATTCTGGGATGAGAAATAACAAGCACATGTCGGTACGTACACTGGATCGTAGTCTTAGGGCCGATGAACTTAAAGGGACATTAAACCCAAATGTTTTCTTTCATGATTCAGATAGGGCATACCATTTTAAACAACTTTCTAGTTTACTTCTATTATCTAATTTGCTTCATTCTCTTGATATTCTTTCCTGAAAAGCATATCTAGATAGGCTCAGTAGCTTCTGATTGGTGGCTGCAGATAGATGCCTAATGTGATTGACTCAAACGTGTACATTGCTATTTCTTTAACAAAGGATATCTAAAGAATGAAGCACATTAGATAATAGAAGTAAATTGGAATGTTGTTTAAAATTGTATTCTCTGTCTGAATTATGAAAGAAAATGTTTGGGTTTAATGTCCCTTTAACTTCACTGGATCAGATGTGGATTTTCTCTCTGACCCTCACATGGGAATTACCTTAAAAAAGGGGGAGTTCCTGCAAGGGTGAGATGTCTCTTATAGAAAGTAATGGATCTTGCTAGAAAGGGAAACTTCACTGGGGAGAGTGAAGTTAGCAGTGAGCAAAGGGGCGCACTTTCTGCCTATAGCATCTTACAATCGCCTATATTTTTGTACACATGTTTTTTCCTATTAGGGTATTATGTATTTTGTAGACATGTGCATTTCGTTTCGTTCCGAATTTAAATTCGGACGAATTTGTCAAATTCGGAGTTTTGGATTGATTTGAATTTCCGAATTACCGTAGCACCGAATATACACTAATAAATCCGAATTCATTTGGATTTATTCGTAACATTCGGATGGTAATGGACTAATGACAATTACACTAGTATTGTACTGTATATTAGGTTATATCACTCTGCTATGGGTTACACCTAATATTACAGTACATAATACTAGTCTAATACACAGCACATCCCACCTAACACATACCGAACTTCCGAATTTATGAATCGAATCCGAACTGAATAAATCCGAATACATCCAAATTTATTCGAATCCGAATGAATCCGAATGAATCCGAAACGAATGCATTCAAATGTATCCAAATTCGAATCGATCCGAAAACGAATTCGAAAACATCCGAATCGATCCGAAACGAACGGAAATTCGCACAAATCTAGTATTTTGCATATTTTGTCACAACCTCATCACCTTTAAGTTTGCCAGAAACAATCTGTAGGGCGGAAATGTTTAGATGAGACAACTTCATACACGCCATGTTCATCACAACAATTATGCTTTGTATTTTGCGCATCAAGTGTACTTAAATTACGATTTTCCCAGTGGATAGTTAATACAAACTATTTCTGTGTAATTTGCATACACATATGTTTTTGATATAAAATACAATTTTTTGTGAACAATTTTGTTACAATTTTTGAAAAGGGATATGAAACGCAAGATTTTTCTTTTTCTTATTTTTCATGATTCAAATAGAGCGTGTGATTTCATACAACTTTCCAATGTACTTATTTTATCAAGTGTGCTTCATTCTCTTTGTATCCTTTTTTGAAGGAGCAGCTAGGCACTACTGTGAGCTATCTGAAGATATTTGGTGAATCAATTAAAAGAGGCATTTTTGTGCAGTCACCACCAATCAGCAGCTAGCTCCCAGTAATGCAATGCTGTTCCTGAGCCAACCTAGATATGCTTTTCAACTACAAATAGCAAGAGAATGAAGCAATTTAGATAATAGAAACATAGAATTTGACAGAAGATTAGAACCAAAAAGACCCATCAAGTCTACCCATATTACGTTACTTTTTGCTTACGATAGTCTTATGCAGGTCCCAGGCTTTCTATGATTGCTTTACAGTCTTGGTGCTTGATTTATAGCGAATCATGTCCACTGGACATCGCTAAATGTGGACAGTGTATATCATTACAAAAAGCATTTCACCAGAAATGCTTGTGCAAAGCCGTACCCTGCTCACTGCCGCTAGCAGAGGCTGTCAATCATCCTGATTGGATTGGAATGAATGAGAGGTTAAGGAGCAGCGGTCTTACGACCACTGCTTCCGAAGTTCCGTCGAGCCTGAAACAATGGACCTCAGAAGCAGCATCCGCTGCTTAATAAATGGGGTCCTTTGTGTTTACCGCCACAATTAGAAGTTTATTCCATGAATCCACTACTCTTTCTGTAAAAAATGCTTGCTCAAATTTCTCCTGAATCTGCTTCTCTCTAATTTAAGATTGTGACCCCTTGTTTTTGGCATTTATTTTTTTGTGGAAAATTCTTTCAGCTTCCACTTTATAAAGTCCCTACGTATATTTGAAGGTTTCTATCATGTCACCTCTTTCCCTTTTCTTCTCTAAACTATACATATTTAGGTCTTAGGGGCAGATTTAACAAATGCCGAGCGGACATGATTCACTGCAGCGAATCATGTCCGCCCAGCATCGCTAAATGCTGACAGTATACGCTGTAGGCATTTACCATTGCACAAGCATTTCTTGTGAAATGCTTGTGCAATGCCGCCCCCTGCACATTCGCAGGGGCCATCAATATTCCCAATCAGATCGGGATGATTGCAGTCCGCCACCTAAAAGGACTGCTGCTTCTTAACTTAAGTTTCAGACGGACCTGAAACTTCGGGGGTAGACAGTAGCGTCCATTGCTTAATAAATCTGCCCCATAGAGTCTTTCTTTTTACGTTTTATATTTTAGACCATGTACCATTTTAGTAGCCCTCCTTTAGACAGTTTCTACTTTATTTATATCTTTTTGAAGATATGGAGGCCTACTTATCAAGCCGTCAACTGTGCTACATTCGCCGGCACCAATACGCTCGCCTAACATCGCATTACATCACTACCGCGGACCTGAATACGCTCTCGATAGTTACCAAAAAAGCTGTCAAAAAGCCACGCACAAAGTATGGGGCGATGAGCAGCGGACTGTTGTTAACTAACAGTCATCGATCTCGCTGCTATTTGGCTTTTTCACAGCTTTATTTGTATACTTTCACAAAACACCCACACTATACTAAACTGTTTAACCCCTATACCGCCGCTCCCGGATCCCGCCACAACTAAATAAAGTTATTAACCCCTAAACCGCCGCTCCCGAAGCCCACCGCCACTCTAATAAACTTATTAACCCCTATTCCTCTGCTCCTGGAGCCCACCGCCACCTACATTATACTTACTAACCTATAATCTGCCGCCCCCTACACCGCCGCACCTACATAAAGTTATTGACCCCTATCCTGCCGCTCCCAGAGCCCACCGCAACTAAATAAATGTATTAACCCCTAAACCCCACATCGCCATAAACTAAATTAACCTATTAATCCCTAAACCTAACAACCCGCTAACTTTATATTAAATATTAACTCATCCCTATCTTATAATAAATTTAAACTTACCTTTAGATTTAAATTAAACTATATTAAGCTCATAATTAACCTATTCTAACTATTATAATAAAATTACATTAAACTATCTTAAATTAATAATTAATCTAACCTAACTTTTATACTAAAATTGCATAAAACTACAAATTAAAATAACTATATTATATATTTAGACACCTAACCCTACTCAAATAATTTAAATCTACACTAAAAAATTACTAAGTTACCAAAAACTAACAACTAATTTACAAAAAATAACAAACACTAAGTTACACAAAAAAAATAAACACTAAGTTACAAAATATAAAAAAGAAATTATCAAAGCTTTAAAATAATTACACCTAATCTAAGGGCCCTATGAAAATATAAAAGCCCCCCCAAAATAAAAAAAAAAACCTAGCCTACAATAAACTACAAATAGCCCTTAAAAGGGCCTTTTGTGGGGCATTGACCCAAAGTAAACAGCTCTTTTACCTGTAGAAAAAAAATACAAACAACCCCCCCAACAGTAAAACCCACCACCCACACAACCAACCCCCCAAATAAAAAGTTAACTGAAAAAACCTAAGCTCCCCATTGCCCTGAAAATGGTATTTGGATGGGCATTGCACTTAAAAGGGCATTTAGCTCTATTGTTGCCCAAGTCCTAATCTAAAACTAAAACCCAACCAATAAACCCATAAAAAATCCTAACATTAATCCCAGAAGATTTACTTACAGTTTTGAAGATTCGACATCCATCCTCCAAGAAGCCGGCAGAAGTCCTCAACGAAGCGGCCAAAGTCTTCATCCAAGCCCGCAGAAGGCTTCATCCAGATGGCATCTTCTATCTTCATCCATCCGGCGCAGAGCCTCTCCATCTTAAAGACATCCGACGCAGAGCATCCTCTTCTGACAACGACTACTGACGAATGAAGGTTCCTTTAAATGACGTCATCCAAGATGGCGTCCCTTAGATTCCGATTGGCTGATAGAATTCTATCAGCCAAACGGAATTAAGGTTGAAAAAATCCTATTGGCTGTTGCAATCACTCAATAGGATTGAGCTTTCATCCTATTGGCTGATCCAATATTTTATTTGGGGGGTTGGTTGTGTGGGTGGTGGGTTTTACTGTTGGGGGGTTGTTTGTATTTTTTTACAGGTAAAAGAGCTGATTACTTTGGGGCAATGCCCTGCAAAAGGCCCTTTTAAGGGCTATTGGTAGTTTAGTTTAGGCTAGGTTTTTTATTTTAATAGGGCTATTAGATTATGTGTAATTAGTTTAAATTTCTGTAATTTGTTTATTATTTTCTGTAATTTAGTGTTTGTTTTTTTCTGTACTTTAGCTAATTTAATTTAATTTAGGTAATTGTATTTAATTTAGTTAATTTATTTAATTATAGTGTAGTGTTAGGTGTTAGTGTAACTTAGGTTAGGTTTTATTTTACAGGTACTTTTGTATTTATTTTAGCTAGGTAGTTAGTAAATAGTTAATAACTATTTAATAACGATTCTACCTAGTTAAAATAAATACAAACTTGCCTGTAAAATAAAAATAAACCCTAAGTTAGATACAATGTAACTATTAGTATATTGTAGCTAGCTTAGGGTTTATTTTATAGGTAAGTATTTAGTTTTAAATAGGAATAATTTAGTTAATGATAGGAATTTTATTTAGATTTATTTAAATTATACTTTAAGGGACATGAAACTTAAATGTTTTCTTTCATGGTTTAGAGAGAGCATACAATTTTAAACAACTTTCTAATTTACATCTATTATCTAATTTGCTTCATTCTATTGATATCCTTTGCTGAAAAGCATATCTAGATAGGCTCAAGTAGCTGCTGATTGGTGATTGCACATAGATGCCTCGTGTGATTGGCTCACCCATGTGTATTGCTATATCTTCAACAAAGAATATGTGAAGAATTAAGTAAATTATATAATAGAATTAAATTGGAAATAGTTTGAAATAGTTTTCTCTATCTGAATCATGGATGAAAAAAAATTGGGTTTAATGTTTCTTTAAGTTAGGGGGTGTTAGGTTTAGGGTGAGAATTAGGTTTAGGGGTTAATAACTTTAATATAGTGGCGGCGACATTGGGGGCGGCAGATTAGGGGTCCATAAATGTAGGTAGGTGGCGGCGATGTTAGGGCTGGCAGATTAGGGGTTAATAATATTTAACTAATGTTTGCGAGGCGGGAGTGCGGCGGTTTAGGGGTTAATATGTTTATTATAGTGGTGGCGACATTGGGGGCGGCAAATTAGGGGTAAATAAGTTTAGGTAGGTGGCGGCGACATTGGGGGCGGCAGATTAGGGGTTAATAAATATAATGTAGGTGTGGGCGATGTTGGGGGCAGCAGATTAGGGGTTCATAAGTATAATGTAGGTGGCGGCTGTGTCCGGAGCGGCAGATTAGGGGTTAATAATATAATGTAGGTGTCGGCGATGTCGGGGGCGGCAGATTAGGGGTTAATAAGTGTAAGATTAGGGATGTTTAGACTCAGGGTTCATGTTAGGTGTAAACTTAAATTTTATTTCCCCATAGGAATCAATGGGGCTGCGTTAGTGAGTTTTACGCTGCTGTTTTGCAGGTGTTAGACTTTTTTTCAGCCAGCTCTCCCCGTTGATGTCTATGGGGAAATCGTGCGCTAGCACTTTACACCAGCTCACCACTGACTTAAGCAGCGCTGGTAATGGAGTGCGGTAATGAGCAAACTTTTGCTCAACGCTCACTTCTTGTCTTTTAACGACGGGTTTCTGAAAACTCGTAATACCAGCGCTGCAGGTAAGTGAGAGGTGAGCAGAAGCTGCTCGTTAGCACCGCACAGCCTCTAACACAAAACTCGTAATCTAGATGATTGTGTTTATTTTTTTGTGTAACTTAGTGTTTGTTAGTTTTTGTAACTTAGTTGTTAGTTTTTGGTAACTTAGTAATTTTTTAGTGTAGATTTAAATTATTTGAGTAGGATTAGGTGTTTAAATATATAATATATTTAATTTAATTTGTAGTTTTATGTAATTTTAGTATAAAAGTTAGGTTAGATTAATTTTTATTTTAATATAGTTTAATGTAATTTTATTATAATAGTTAGAATAGGTTAATTAGTAGTTTAATATAGTTTAATTTAAATCTAAAGGTAAGTTTAAATTTATTATAAGATAGGGATGAGTTAATATTTAATATAAAGTTAGCGGGTTGTTAGGTTTAGCGGTTAATAGGTTAATTTAGTTTAATGGTGATGTGGGGGGCTGGCGGTTTAGGGGTTAATACATTTATTTAGTTGCAATGGGCTCCGGGAGTGGCAGGATAGGGGTTAATAACTTTCTGTAGGTGGCGGCGGTGTAGGGGGCGGCAGATTAGGGTTAATAAGTATAAAGTAGGTGGCGGCGGTGTCGGGGCAGCAGGTTAGTGGTTAATAAGTATAATGTAGGTGGGGGCGGCAGATTAGGGGTTTTTAGACTCAGGGTAAATGATAGGGTGTTAGGTGTAAACGTTACTTTATTCTCCCATAGGAATTAATGGGATATCGGGCAGCAGCGAACATGAGCTTTCGCTGCTTTCATACTCCCATTGATTCCTAAGGCATCGGCCACCTCCAGGGCGGCGGATTGAAAACCAGGTACGCTGGGCCAGAATAGTGGCGAGCGTACCTATTAGGAATTTGTTAACTAGCAAAAGTAGTCAGATAGTGCCGAATGTGTATTTGTAGCATCTGTAATGACATAAGCATCGATCTGTGTCGGACTGAGACTGGCGGATCATATGTTACGTCACAAAATTCTACTTTTGCCGGGCTATAGGCTTTGATAAATGAGGCGAATCAGGCTCGCCACAATTATGCTGCGGAATTCCAGTGTATTTGCAGTTGACGGCTTGATAAATAGAGGCCATGGTCTCCAGAACTGTACACAATTTTCTCAATGTGGCCTAACTAATGATCTGTAAAGTGGCATAAGAACCTTGCTATTTCTGCTACTAATACCTTTCCCAATGCAACCAAGTATTCGACTAGCCTTACTGGCTGCACAATATTGTGTACCAAATTTTAAATCACATGAAATAATAATTCCCAAGTTCTGTTCCTCTTTAGTTACAGTTAGTAATTGAGACTAGAATTGGTCTTTGGGTTTTTGGAGCCTGTGTGCATAATTTTGTTCTTGGTAATATTACATTTTGGATCCCATTTATTTGCCCAGTCCTCCAGTTTTTTTATATCACTGTTCATTTGATCAACCCCTCCTGGAATATCAACTCTGTTACAAATGTTTGTATCATCAGCAAACAAGCAAACCTTCCCCTGAAGCTTACTTCCAATATCAATGATGAACATGTTAAACAAAACAGGCCCAAAAATGGGGAACACCAGTAGAAACTGACAAATCATTGGAATGTACTCCATTAATTGAAACATTCTACCTTCAGCATTCTACCCATTTAACAATCTTAGCATCTACTCCAAGGTAATACATTTTGTAACATAGTAACATAGTAGATGAGGTTGAAAAAAACCAAAGTCCATCGAGTTCAACCTATACAAATCTAAAATATATACAAAAAGCTCCAGTTAAGCTTAAATAATCCCACTAAAAGGTGACCCATTTAATACTAGCATTCATATCCATGAATTCTGTTTATAGACAGAAATGTATCCAAATAATTTTTAAATGTATCTAGGGTATTGGCATTCACTACCTCCTTTGGTAATGAGTTCCAAAATGTTATTGCTCTTACAGTGAAAAAAACGTTTCAGTTGCAGGAGATTAAATCTCCTTTCCTTCAACCTTAAATTGTGACCTCTGGTCACAAACAATTTTCTTGGAATAAATAGCGCTTCTGCCATCTCTGTATATGGGCCTTGAATATATTCATATAAAGTAATCATGTCACCTCTTAAGTGCCTTTTTTCTAAAGAAAACAGACCCAGTTTGGCTAGCCTCTCCTCATAGGTTAAATTCTCCAATCCCCTTATTAGCTTTGTGGCCCTTCTCTGAACTTTTTCTAGTTCTTCAATATCTTTTTTTGCGATCGGTCTCCAGAACTGCACTCCATACTCAAGGTGAGTTCTTACCAGGGCTTTAAATAGTGACAGAAGTATGCTTTCCTCCCTTGAGTCAATGCTTCTTTTAATACATGCTAGTATCTTATTAGCCTTTGAAGCCGCTGCCCTGCATTGTGCACCCATCGTAGTGAATACGTTTTTGTGTGGGACACTGTCAAATATTTTGCTAAGGTCTAGATATGCTACACCTACAGCTCCTCCCTGGTCTATTAATTTAGCTACATGGTCAAAGAAATCAAAGAAATCAATTACATTAGACATGATCTTCCAGCGGTGAAACCATGCTGTTCTTTCTTCTAAGTTATTTGTCTGAAGGTAAGACACAAGTCTTTTCTTTAAAAGAGTTTCCATTAATTGCCCTGCAATTGAGGTCAAACTGATTGGCCTATAGTTAGCAGAATCGTCCCTACTACCCTTTTTATGAAAAAGAACTATATTGACAATTTTCCAGTCTTTTGAAACAAGTTCTGATAGAAGTTACTGGTTAAATATATCAGCTAATGGAGTAGCTATCACGGATCAAAGTTCTCTTAGAACCCTTGGATGAATATTATCTGGGCCCACAGACTTATTTACTTTTATTTTTGATAAAGCCCTTAAAATCTCTTCCTCTGTAAAAATAAAAGTACTACTTATATTATCATTTAAAGTAATGTCCCTTCATAGAATCTCACTATCTTTACAATCGGTTGTAGACTGAACAAAAGTAATCGTTTAGACAGATTGCTATTTGTTTATCATCTGTCTTGAGTCTTACTATCCCTCATTTAGTTTTTATTTTTTTACTGATATATCTAAAGAAGGTTTTGTTACCAATTTTTACAGATTGCACTATTTTCTCTTCTGCATCAACTTTAGCCTTTCTGATTAACTGCTTTGTAATTCTTTTGTTGGGTTCTCCAATTATCCTTATCCTCTTCTGAGCCAGTGAGTTTGAATTTTTTATAGACTGTAATTTTTGTCTTAACTGCATGTGCTACTTCTCTTGAAAACAATATTCGTTTTCTTTTCTTTTTTTCTTTTACTTTTACAAGCAAGCCTAACACAGGGCTAGATTACAAGTGGAGCGCTATTTAACGCTCCTGCTCGAGCATTAACTGCGATAGAAGTAAGCTTTTTGCGCACGTCGGGTTGAGCTCATATTATAAGTTGAATGTAAACTGTTTTTGCTCACTAACCCAAAGCACACAAAAAGCCGAACTTAGGATTTCACGCGCGTGTTAATGTATTCCACCATAAAAGTCAATGGAGCAAAAAAAGTGGGGGGAAAACCCAACAGCTAACTCACGCGCAAACCTGATAACGTATTCTCAATTGCGCTAACACGACATTAAAAAAATATGAATCTTTTACAATCCAATATTCTTCACATAGCATGATATGTTTAATTTATTCATAAATACATATTTCTACTAACATTTGATGGTTTTTCTCACAAATATATATTTATACCTATATAAACATTATTATATATAGGTATAGATATATACAGATGTATATATAGGAACCAAGTACTTTGCTTGAATATTAAACCATAGAAACCGATGATCACTAGAGCCTACGTTTTCACACACATACACTTCAGGTACTATATCATTATTTGTAAGTACTAAATCTAATATAGTTCTTTTACGTGTTGGTTCCAGTTGTTCCCCTGGTAAAGATTTCAGTATATTCCAATATTCTTTCTAGTTGATTTTGCAATGGGTACTTCCCAGTCTGCATTAGGCATTGTAAAGTCCCCCACTAATATAACATTGCCCTTTATTGTAATTTTGGCTATTTCATCAATTAACAGTTGATCTGATGCTTCATTCATCTTGTAATGGAGGCCTCTATACTATCCCTATTCTAACCACCTATTTCCCTTGAGTTTCTATAGCTACCCAAACACTTTCTACATTGTCATTGGTTTCTACAATTTATTTTAATATTTTCTTTCACGTGTTTCAACTACACCTATTTCTAACACGAGCATGACTTCTCAAAAGACAAAAATTGGCAGTACAATGGGTCGTACTGAAGATCTCAGTGACTTTAAAAGTGTCCCTGTCATAGGATGCTACCATTGTCATAAGTCAGGTCACAATGTTTCTGCACAACTAGAACTGCCCCAGTAAACTGTAAGTGCTGTCATTGTGAAGCTGAAGTGACCAGGAGTAACAGCAGCCCAGCCACAAAGTAGTAAACCACGCTAACTCAGAGAACGGGGTTGCCAAGACTTGAAGAGTGAAGACTGCCTCTGGAAGCAACAGAAGCACAAGAACTGTGCATCAGGAGATTCATGAAACAAGTTCCCATGGCCCAGCAGCTGTACACATGCCTCACATAAACATGTGCAATGCCACATCCCTATTCAGCTTCTTCCAATTACGGTAAGCTGAACGGTGCACACTCACGTGCCTCCACTGCAAGTGAGCAATGACATTCGACCATGCCACACGCACTCCTGGAAAACGTGCTCTCATCCACCGCACATCCGACTGGATAATAGACATCAACTCATGCACAGGCGGGTTCAGACGTCATCCCCCCCCCCCCCAGATGCAACACAATCAAAGAAGGCCGACCCCAACGGAGAAAGGCTTCTTCGAGACACCCTGGCAAGTCTCTCCATAGCATTCCCCTCCTCCCCAGCCATCTAATTGAAATGGCAACCGGTCGAAGTCCCAGCTGATGGCTGCCCGGATGCTTCAAGGCGTGGATTGCTGCCCAATGCATGTATGAATGGCCGTCTATCCAAGCTCTACATGGAGGGGTCCTTAAACCTAAAATACACAAAAGCAAACCATAACTACCAAACTCTTAATGGGCTGACCTATTCTAACTATCTGTTGCCCTGGAGAGGTCTAATGTACAACTTGTACCTTTTTGAGCTCCACCTACCCAACCTCTGTATCTCCCGCTCCGGCACCCCAGCAGCTGCCGCGCTGGTAGCCAACCGGTTATGGAACGAGTGGGGAGCAATCACTTGGGGATCAAGGAAGACTCTTTTAGCCGCCCATTCTAACACTCTCCTAAACTGAAATTTAGACAAGTTGGACCCATCCCCATGAATGAAAAATTGCTCGGATTTCTCTGGCCTCTTCAAAGAGAACTCCAAAGTAAGCTGGACAGGGCAACATGCCGAGCTAGCCTGCCTCTGCATAAACAACCACACCCCTTTCTTATCCTGATCAGTTTTCTATCTAGGAATGAACAGCAGCAATGCCTGCATATCAAACCTAATATGACGCACCTGGATTCCACTACCTGTAGATACCCTGGATTGGCCAACTAGTTCCCCAATCCTAAGGGCCCCAAAAAACGCAGCTGCAAATGCAGCCCTAAACAAACTGACCTCGTACTTGTCCACGCAAACCTCTGGGAGCACCGCCAATAAAGCTGCTAGCCTTTGTATGGTAATCGGCTCGCGCCTATCCACAGGTCAGGCCTCAATCCTACCCCAGCCCTTCATTACCTGAAAAACCAAGAAGGTACTTTTACCATCCGGAAGGTCCCGTCATTTACTGAAAAAGGACAAAGCTGCAAGCTTCCCCTGCATCATTCCTTTCTTACATCCACATTTTTTCAGATGCACCATCCATTCAAGCAACAATGCTGGAGAGCCAGCCTCTATAGGAATACCCTTACCCTTCAAAAAGACTTCCCACTCTGCCCAGTGCTTAACGTAGGCCTACTAAGTCGCAGGCGCCAGCGACACCCTTACCATTGAAGTCAGCATGTCCCCCCTTTGGCCACCTGCCAAAGAAATGGACAAGGAGCACTGACTGTGTCCGCCCCTGAAACCAGCCTCCGAAACATATCCCACTGGCCTTGCAACAGTGCGTCTGCCACCATTATTAATCCCTGGCACATGCCGCACTGCAAAGTCAATATTGTGCCGCAAACACCTCAGCACTAACCATGGAAGGTATCTTACAACAATAGGGGAAGAGGCTGAAAGATTGTTGATAACAAACACAACGCTCATATTGTCACACCAAAAGATCACATTCCTATTGGCCAACTGCCGTCCCCATAATTCAATGGTGACTACAATGGGAAACAACTCTAGGAGGGTGAGATTCCTGGTCAGACCCTGCTCAGTCCATGTCTGAGGCCACACCTCCGTGCTCCATGCACCACTGAAGTATGCCCCATACCCAAAGGCCCCTGCCGCATCCGTAAACAGGTGCAAAGTCTGACTGGATATTCTACTCTTTCTCCACAACAATATTCTGTTAAAGTCCTCGAGGAACAACTTGCATACCGTCAAATCCTCCTTTATGCCCTGAGATATCCTACACTGTTTGCGCCCCTTGCCATCCCTTTTTAATGGGCCCTCCAACATTCTGTTGAGCACCCTGCCCATGGGAATAACTTTGCTAGCCGCAGCCACTGAAACTGCCGCTAGCATCCGCGCCACTTTATCCGCTGGCAACCTACACTGCCTTTCCTGGGTATCAATTTCGATACCCAAGAACGTCAGGCAAGTGCATGGCCCCTTAGTCTTGTCCTCCGCTAAATGAACCCCAAACTGAGCAATGCCCTTATCACTGAAATGAGCCTTGCGCATCCCGTTGACCCCGCTCTGCCTGTCAGCAAGAAGTCGTCCAAATAATGTGCTATTAGCCACCCTCCTGCCGCCAATGTGACCGCCTAGTGCAAGAATGTACTAAACGCCTCAAAGAAAGCACAGAAGACCGAGCAACCCATCGGTAGACAACAATCTACAAAGTAGGCACCCTCACACCAGCACCCCATCAGCCGAAAGGATGCCGGGGGGATCGGCAGCAAGCCGAATGCCGACTCAATGTCCAGCTTTGCCAGGAGTGCTCCCACGCCAGCCTGCTGCACCAAAACCATCGCTTGGTCAAAACACTGATAGTAAACAGAACTAACTGCCGGGTTGATAGCATCATTTACCGATTTGCCCTCCGGAATTTCCCGCTTCTTTCTTTGGCACAACCCCCAGCTGGGAAATCACCAATCCTTCTAAGGGGGGGGTTCCCTAAATGGGCCCATCATGCGCTCCAGCTTTAGTTCCTTATCCAACTTTTCCCTTACTATGTCGGAGTACTCATATGCCGACTTCAAATTCCACTTCTGATGGGCCCCAACTACCACCCCCGACAGTGGAATGCAAAAGCCTTCACGAAGCCCGGACAGGAGCAGCTCCGCCACCCTGCTGTCCAGGTAAGCCCTGAGCCACGGCTCAAGGGCTTCCAGCCTCAGAGGCATTGGAGCCCTTTGAGTCAGCTGCACCCCTGCCAGCACCCCAGTCTTCCTTTCTCCTTGTCCACTCAGTCCCTGGGTGGCCGGCCCCGCAATATAAGCAGGAGTGATGAAAGGAGCAGTTAGCTCCTCGCTCACTCTTCCCATCATTATATTTCCAACACTCATGGCCCTTTCTGTTAACCCTGTCTAGCTGCCTGCTCATCCCCTCCCTTCCCCCCGGAGGGGGCGAGGGGGAACGCTCTGACCCCAGGCACTGCAAGTGCATTAGCGCTGCGGAATCTGTTGGCGCTCTACAAATAACCGATAGTGCACATCCATCGTGCCAAAAGTCAACAACGGGTTCCCAACCATCTTCCTCCTATAATCGGCGTTATAAGACCACCACAACCCTTCCTTATAAGTTTTGTGCACAAACTCTATCATCTCCATATATTTCAGCATGTCCATTCGCATTTCAGCACGTCCATTCGCTACTCTGGCTTCACCTCAATAAGGCAGGACGCCATCACCCTAAAGCACGTGCGCCAATCATCCATTTGTCTCCAGCCTCTTTACCTTTTTCGGACCAGAGCCTTCCTCACTCCACTCCTTCACCATATGGGCCTCGAGCGACAGATCGAATATGTGCACATACTTGCCATCCCTTATCTTTTTAACCACTTTAGCCTTAAGGTGCGAATGCAACGAATGAACGTTGCAGGGGTATGCATCCCCCTGCAACGCCACCCTCCTGTCCGCCACCGCCAAACTAACAGCCCCTGACCCTACAGGAGCACTATCAATCGCTCCCTGGCTAGGAATCCCTACCTGAGGTCCCCCAATCCCTGGAGCTAACCTCAATTCCTGCCTCTCTTGTCCTGCAACTAATCTATGTAGGTATTTCAACACCCTTTTCTGAGGTTTGGAAACTGGCCCCAAGGAGTCGTCATTCTCAGAGCCAGTGTCACTAGATGACCCCACCGCCCCACCGCCCCACCCCTCAAACCCACACCCAATGTGATCTCACCTGATCCCAGCACCGAAGGAGGAAGCGCCTGCCCCTCCGCTCCTGCATACTGAGTCCCAGAGCTCGGTGCCTGCACACACCCCGCAGCCATGGCAGCACTGCTGACCACCTGTAAAGAGAGAGAAGAGCCTGGAGTACCACGGATCACCGGGTGGGTGCCACGCCCGCCCTGCCCCCCAACATCCCCTGCATGCTGCCCTCCTACCTGCATCGGCACTGCCACCTGCCATTGCCTGCCCCTACTCCCAGATATGCCCTGCAGCGAGGGGGCTGCCCACTGCTCTCCTGCCCCCATGTGACCCTCACTGCCATATGGGCTGTGCCCCCCCTCACCCCGCCACCCATAGCGGGATGCTGAGGGTGCCCAAACCCTTCAGGCGAAGCATGTGCCCCTTTGGCCAATATTGAGGCCAACCTGAAAATTTCCCCCATCACCGCCTGTTGTCCTCTCTCCAGAGGCTCATGCCCACCCCTAAATTGATTATCCCCAAATTCCACCCCAGTACCCACTTGATCAAGGCCCCAATGTGCCCCCGGCACCCCTACCCTGTCTCCTGAGATCCCAAGCCTCCTTCCCCTACCCATTAGTACGGAGCCAACATGCCCCCTTTGTCCTGGACCCCCCTGTACCCAAGCATCATGAGTACCCACCTCTGCCGGCACCTGCAAGCCATCCACCGCCCACTGCCTACCCTCTACTGCCACCTACCTGCCATCGATGTCACCCCCCAGGATCCCCAGACTTCCGGCTCACCCGCACCATTGCTGATCCAAATGTCCGACTGGCCTGAATCGCGCCCGTGACTGGAAATGATGTCACCACCCCGACCACCGGAAGTCACGCACCGCTCTGCCCGGAAGTCACCACTGAATGAAGACGCAACGCCCGCTTCTCCCGAAGAAGGCCCGATGCCCACAATGGAACCACCCGCAGCCAGAACACCACCCACTGGACCTACCTGATCACCGTCAGAACTGCCCGCCACCCGCAGCTACACCCGGACCCGGTGGTCGGGGTGGCGTTGCAGGGGGATGCATACCCCTGCAACGTTCATTCGTTACATTCGCACCTTAAGGCTAAAGTGGTTAAAAAGATAAGGGATGGCAAGTATGTGCACATATTCGATCTGTCGCTCGAGGCCCATATGGTGAAGGAGTGGAGTGAGGAAGGCTCTGGTCCGAAAAAGGTAAAGAGGCCGGAGACAAATGGATGATTGGCGCACGTGCTTTAGGGTGATGGCGTCCTGCCTTATTGAGGTGAAGCCAGAGTAGCGAATGGACGTGCTGAAATGCGAATGGACATGCTGAAATATATGGAGATGATAGAGTTTGTGCACAAAACTTATAAGGAAGGGTTGTGGTGGTCTTATAACGCCGATTAGAGAGGGCCTGGACCAAGGCCGAAACCGATCCCTCTCCGCCCCCGGAATAGGTAAGTCCGGTAAGTATTCTGCCCTAAATAGGGCCGCTAGGCCTCCTGACCCACCAGGACCACCAATGAAGGGAGGGGGATCAGACAGGCCACCACCCACGCCACCACGATACTGAGAAGGAATGGAGAAAGCCACTAGGCCACCAGGCAAAAATACGCGGTGTAGGCCCAAAGGCCCCCCACTCGTACCCACAGCTCCCGGATCCCCGGGAGAGGCCCAAAGCAAACCCGCAGGCCCAAAATGAGGCCCATCAGCCCGCATCAGCCCAGACTCCCTGCACAAGGCCCCTGGGAGGCTGACCGATCCATCCAGTGCCACATCCTCCCTTTCCACATCCCCTAAACTCCCTGACCCACCACAGAATCAAAAAGATCCCCATCCTGTGTAAGAGGGAAAACAGAGGGGTGTATGATAGGAACGAAGGTGAAACCACATCCTGAGAAGGATTGAGGCCTTCCTCCCCAGCACCAGAACTAGCTCCTCTCCCCCTAACAGATACTCGCCGTGTCACTAGCTTTCACCAGCAGTCGAAGACAAGGAAAGAGGGAGTATTCCAGCATCCATGCATTTTTATATCAGGTACGTAATCCCCACCCCAACATTTGCAACAATGTTGCACAATCACACACTGCACAGCTTCACGTCTCAGTCAGGCAGCATAACCCTTAAGACGTTACAAGCACATATATGCTCTGCACTACCAAAATCAGCAGATCAGAGGAATGCGGATACTTTACACAAGATGGAGTCTGCAGCTCTCTCACAGGGTCAGACTGCACTTAACAGCAAACACTAAATCAGCAGATCAGAGGAATGCTGTTACTTTACACAAGATGGAGTCTGCGGCTCTCTCACAGGGTCAGACTGCAACTGGCAGCAAACACTAAATCAGCAGATCAGAGGAATGCTGTTACTTTACACAAGATGAAGTCTGCAGCTCTCTCACAGGGTCAGACTGCAGCTGGCAGCCGACACTAAATCAGCAGATCAGAGGAATGCTGTTACTTTACACAAGATGAAGTCTGCAGCTCTCTCACAGGGTCAGACTGCAGCTGGCAGCCGACACTAAATCAGCAGATCAGAGGAATGCTGTTACTTTACACAAGATGGAGTCTGCAACTCTCACACAGGATCAGACTGCAGCTGGCAGCAAACACTAAATCAGCAGATCAGAGGAATGCTGTTACTTTACACAAGATGGAGTCTGCAACTCTCACACAGGATCAGACTGCAGCTGGCAGCAAACACTAAATCAGCAGATCAGAGGAATGCTGTTACTTTACACAAGATGAAGTCTGCAACTCTCTCACAGGGTCAGACTGCAGCTGGCAGCAAACACTAAATCAGCAGATCAGAGGAATGCTGTTACTTTACACAAGATGGAGTCTGCAGCTCTCTCACAGGGTCAGACTGCAGCTGGCAGCAAACACTAAATCAGCAGAGGAATGCTGTTACTTTACACAAGATGGAGTCTGCGGCTCTCTCACAGGGTCAGACTGCAACTGGCAGCAAACACTAAATCAGCAGATCAGAGGAATGCTGTTACTTTACACAAGATGAAGTCTGCAGCTCTCTCACAGGGTCAGACTGCAGCTGGCAGCCGACACTAAATCAGCAGATCAGAGGAATGCTGTTACTTTACACAAGATGAAGTCTGCAGCTCTCTCACAGGGTCAGACTGCAGCTGGCAGCCGACACTAAATCAGCAGATCAGAGGAATGCTGTTACTTTACACAAGATGGAGTCTGCAACTCTCACACAGGATCAGACTGCAGCTGGCAGCAAACACTAAATCAGCAGATCAGAGGAATGCTGTTACTTTACACAAGATGGAGTCTGCAACTCTCACACAGGATCAGACTGCAGCTGGCAGCAAACACTAAATCAGCAGATCAGAGGAATGCTGTTACTTTACACAAGATGGAGTGTGCAGCTCTCTCACAGGGTCAGACTGCAGCTGGCAGCAAACACTAAATCAGCAGATCAGAGGAATGCTGTTACTTTACACAAGATGGAGTGTGCAGCTCTCTCACAGGGTCAGACTGCAGCTGGCAGCATACACTAAATCAGCAGATCAGAGGAATGCTGTTACTTTACACAAGATGAAGTCTGCAACTCTCTCACAGGGTCAGACTGCAGCTGGCAGCAAACACTAAATCAGCAGATCAGAGGAATGCTGTTACTTTACACAAGATGGAGTCTGCAGCTCTCTCACAGGGTCAGACTGCAGCTGGCAGCAAACACTAAATCAGCAGATCAGAGGAATGCTGTTACTTTACACAAGATGGAGTCTGCAGCTCTCTCACAGGGTCAGACTGCAGCTGGCAGCAAACACTAAATCAGCAGATCAGAGGAATGCTGTTACTTTACACAATATGGAGTCTGCAGCTCTCTCACAGGATCAGACTGCAGCTGGCAGCATACACTAAATCAGCAGATCAGAGGAATGCTGTTACTTTACACAAGATGGAGTCTGCAGCTCTCTCACAGGGTCAGACTGCAGCTGGCAGCAAACACTAAATCAGCAGATCAGAGGAATGCTGTTACTTTACACAAGATGGAGTCTGCAGCTCTCTCACAGGGTCAGACTGCAGCTGGCAGCCGACACTAAATCAGCAGATCAGAGGAATGCTGTTACTTTACACAAGATGAAGTCTGCAGCTCTCTCACAGGGTCAGACTGCAGCTAACAGCAAACACTAAGGCCTAGATTTAGAGTTTGGCGGTAGCCGTGAAAACCAGCGTTGGAGTCACTCAAAAAAGGGTCTAACGCTCACTTTTCAGCCGCGACTTTTCCATACCGCAGATCCCCTTACGTCATTTGCGTATCCTATCTTTTCAATGGGATTTTTCTAACTCTGGTATTTAGAGTCGTGTCTGAAGTGAGCGTTAGAAATCGACAAAACTCCAGCCGCAGAGAAAAGTCAGTAGTTAAGAGCTTTCTGGGCTAACGCCGGTTTATAAAGCTCCTAACTACTGTACTCTAAAGTACACTAACACCCATAAACTACCTATGTACCCCTAAACCGAGGTCCCCCCACATCGCCGCCACTCGATTAAATTTTTTCAACCCCTAATCTGCCGACCGCCACCTACGTTATACTTATGTACCCCTAATCTGCTGCCCCTAACACCGCCGACCCCTATATTATATTTATTAACCCCTAACCTGCCCCCCACAACGTCGCAGCCAGCTACCTACAATAATTAACCCCTAATCTGCCGACCGCAAAGCGCCGCCACCTACGTTATACTTATGTACCCCTAATCTGCTGCCCCTAACACCGCCGACCCCTATATTATATATATTAACCCCTAATCTGCCCCCCTCAACGTCGCCTCCACCTGCCTACACTTATTAACCCCTAATCTGCCGAGCGGACCGCACCGCTACTATAATAAAGTTATTAACCCCTAATCCGCCTCACTAACCCTATAATAAATAGTATTAACCCCTAATCTGCCCTCCCTAACATCGCCGACACCTAACTTCAATTATTAACCCCTAATCTGCTGACCGGAGCTCACCGCTATTCTAATAAATGTATTAACCCCTAAAGCTAAGTCTAACCCTAACACTAACACCCCCCTAAGTTAAATATAATTTTAATCTAACGAAATTAATTAACTCTTATTAAATAAATTATTCCTATTTAAAGCTAAATACTTACCTGTAAAATAAATCCTAATATAGCTACAATATAAATTATAATTACATTGTAGCTATTTTAGGATTAATATTTATTTTACAGGTAACTTTGTATTTATTTTAACCAGGTACAATAGCTATTTAATAGTTAAAATAATTACAAATTTACCTGTAAAATAAATCCTAACCTAAGTTACAATTAAACCTACCACTACACTATCAATAAATTAATTAAATAAAATACCTATAATTATCTACAATTAAACCTAACACTACACTATCAATAAATAAATTAAATACAATACCTACAAATAACTACAATGAAATAAATTATCTAAAGTCCAAAAAATAAAAAAGAACTAAGTTACAAAAAATAAAAAAATATTTACAAACATAAGAAAAATATTACAACAATTTTAAACTAATTACACCTACTCTAAGCCCCTTAATAAAATAACAAAGCCCCCCAAAATAAAAAAATGCCCTACCCTATTCTAAATTACTAAAGTTCAAAGCTCTTTTACCTTACCAGCCCTGAACAGGGCCCTTTGCGGGGCATGCCCCAAGAAGTTCAGCTCTTTTGCCTGTAAAAAAAAACATACAATACCCCCCCCAACATTACAACCCACCACCCACATACCCCTAATCTAACCCAAACCCCCCTTAAATCAGCCAATTAGAATCAAGTTCAATCCGATTGGCTGATCCAATCAGCCAATCGGATTGAACTTGATTCTGATTGGCTGATTCCATCAGCCAATCAGAATATTCCTACCTTAATTCCGATTGGCTGATAGAATCCTATCAGCCAATCGGAATTCGAGGGACGCCATCTTGGATGACGTCATTTAAAGGAACCGTCATTCGTCATTCAGTCGTCGGCCAGGATGGATGTTCCGCGTCGGAGGTCTTCAGGATCCTGCCGCTCCGCTCCGGATAGATGACCATAGAAGATCCCGCTTGGATGAAGACTTCAATCGGATGGAAGACCTCTTCTGCCCCGCTTGGATGAAGACTTCAGCCGGATCATGGACCTCTTCAGCTCCCGCTTGGATGATGACTTCAGCCGGATCATGGACCTCTTCAGCCCCCCGCTTGGGCTTGGATCAGGACATCGGAGGAGCTCTTCTGGACCGATCGGTGAACCTGGCAGGGTGAAGACAAGGTAGGAAGATCTTCAGGGGCTTTGGGTTAGATTAGGGGTATGTGGGTGGTGGGTTGTAATGTTGGGGGGGGTATTGTATTTTTTTTTTACAGGAAAAAGAGCTGAACTTCTTGGGGCATGCCCCGCAAAGGGCCCTGTTCAGGGCTGGTAAGGTAAAAGAGCTTTGAAATGTAGTAATTTCGAATAGGGTAGGGCATTTTTTTATTTTGGGGGGCTTTGTTATTTTATTAGGGGGCTTAGAGTAGGTGTAAGTAGTTTAAAATTGTTGTAATATTTTTCTTATGTTTGTAAATATTTTTTTATTTTTTGTAACTTAGTTCTTTTTTATTTTTTGTACTTTAGTTAGTTTATTTAAATGTATTTATTTGTAGGTATTGTATTTAATTAATGTATTGATAGTGTAGTGTTAGGTTTAATTGTAGGTAATTGTAGGTATTTTATTTAATTAATTTAATGATAGTATAGTGTTAGGTTTAATTGTAACTTAGGTTAGGATTTATTTTACAGGTAATTTTGTAATTATTTTAACTAGGTAACTATTAAATAGTTCTTAACTATTTAATAGCTATTGTACCTGGTTAAAATAATTACAAAGTTGCCTGTAAAATAAATATTAATCCTAAAATAGCTACAATGTAATTATAATTTATATTGTAGCTATATAAGGATTTATTTTACAGGTAAGTATTTAGCTTTAAAATAGGAATAATTTATTTAATAAGAGTTAATTTATTTCGTTAGAATAAAATTATATTAAATTTAGGGGGGTGTTAGTGTTAGGGTTAGACTTAGCTTTAGGGGTTAATACATTTATTAGAATAGCGGTGAGCTCCGGTCGGCAGATTAGGGGTTAATGTTTGAAGTTAGGTGTCGGCGATATTAGGGAGGGCAGATTAGGGGTTAATACTATTTATTATAGGGTTAGTGAGGCGGATTAGGGGTTAATAACTTTATAATAATAGCGGTGCGGTCCGGTCGGCAGATTAGGGGTTAATAAGTGTAGGCAGGTGGAGGTGACGTTGTGGGGGGCAGATTAGGGGTTAATAAATATAATATAGGGGTCGGCTGTGTTAGGGGCAGCAGATTAGGGGTACATAAGGATAATGTAAGTAGCGGCGGTTTACGGAGAGGCAGATTAGGGGTTAAAAATAAAATGCAGGTGTCAGCGATAGCAGGGACGGCAGATTAGGGGTTAATAAGTGTAAGGTTAGGGGTGTTTAGACTCGGGGTACATGTTAGGATGTTAGGTGCAGACTTAGGAGGTGTTTCCGCATAGCAAACAATGGGGCTGCGTTAGGAGCTGAACGCGGCTTTTTTGCAGGTGTTAGGTTTTTTTTCAGCTCAAACAGCCCCATTGTTTTCTATGGGGGAATCGTGCACGAGCACGTTTTTGAGGCTGGCCGCTTGCGTAAGCAACTCTGGTATTGAGAGTTGAAGCTGCGTTAAAAATGCTCTACGCTCCTTTTTTGGAGCCTAACACAGCCTTTATGTGGACTCTCAATACCAGAGTTATTTTTATGGTGCGGCCAGAAAAAAGCCGGCGTTAGCTACGCGGGTCCTTACCGACAAAACTCCAAATCTAGGCCTCTATATCTTACACTCTTCTCCACAGTTTCAAAATCAGGATCTTGGATATAGGCTCAATTGATCACATGACCAACCAATCTGATAGTTACCTAGGCAACTTTTCCTGCAGTTTACTGTATTCAAGTGCAAAAGTTTAACAGGAAAATATGAGGGGCTACAAAGGGATATAACAGTTAGTACTAACAGTACAGCAGCTTGTTAATAGCAGCACATTCAGGGATATAACAGTTACTACTAACAGTATAACAGCTTGTTAATAGCAGCATATACAGGGATATAACAGTTAGTACTAACAGTACAGCAGCTTGTTAATAGCAGCACATTCAGGGATATAACAGTTACTACTAACAGTATAACAGCTTGTTAATAGCAGCATATACAGGGATATAACAGTTAGTACTAACAGTACAGCAGCTTGTTAATAGCAGCACATTCAGGGATATAACAGTTACTACTAACAGTATAACAGCTTGTTAATAGCAGCATATACAGGGATATAACAGTTAGTACTAACAGTACAGCAGCTTGTTAATAGCAGCATATACAGGGATATAACAGTTGGTACCGACAGTACAGTGGCTTGATAATAGCAGCATATACAGGGATATAACAGTTAGTACTAACAGTACAGCAGCTTGTTAATAGCAGTTTATACAGGGATATAACAGTTAGTACTAACAGCACAGCAGCTTATTAATAGCAGCATATACAAGGATGTAACAATTAATACTAACAGTACAACAGCTTGTTAATAGCAGCATATACAGGGATATAACTGTTAGTAATAACAGTACAGCAGCTTGTTAATAGCAGCATATACAAGGATATAACAGTTGGTACTGACAGTACAGTGGCTTGTTAATAGCAGCATATACAGGGATATAACAGTTAGTACTAACAGTACAGCAGCTTATTGATAGCCGCATATACAGGGATATAACAGTTAGTACTGACAGTACAGCAGCTTGTTAATAGCAGCATATACAGGGATATAACAGTTAGTACTAACAGTACAACAGCGTGTTAATAGCAGCATATACAGGGATATAACAGTTGGTACTGACAGTACAGCAGCTTGTTAATAGCAGCATATATAGGGATATAACAGTTAGTATTGACAGTACAGCAGCTTGTTAATAGCAGCATATACAGGGATATAACAGTTAGTACTAACAGTACAACAGCGTGTTAATAGCAGCATATACAGGGATATAACAGTTGGTACTGACAGTACAGCAGCTTGTTAATAGCAGCACATACAGGGATATAACAGTAGTGACAGTGCAGTCGCTTTTTAATAGCAGCATATACAGGGATATAACAGATAATAATGACAGTACAGCAGCGTGTTAATAGCAGCATACACAGGGGTATAACAGTTAGTACTAACAGTACAGCAGCGTGTTAATAGCAGAATATACAGGAATATAACAGTTAGTACTAACAGTACAGCAGTATATTAATAGCAGCATATACAGGGATATAGCAGTAATACTAGTACAACAGTATATTAATAGCAGCATATACAGGGATATAACAGAACTAACAGTACAGCAGTATATTAATAGCAGCATATACAGGGATATGACAGTTAGTTCAGAAGCTTGTTAATAGCAGGATATACAGGGATATAACAGTTAGTACTGATAGTACAGCAGCTTATTAATAGCAGCATATACAGGGATATAACAGTTAGTACTAACATTACAGCAGCTTGTTAATAGCAGCATATACAGGGATATAACAATTAGTACTGACAGTAAGTAGCTTGTTAATAGCAGCATATACAGGGATATAACAGTTAGTACTAACAGTACAGCAGCTTGTTAATAGCAGTTTATACAGGGATATAACAGTACTAACAGCACAGCAGCTTATTAATAGCAGCATACACAGGGATATAACAGTTAGTACTAACAGTACAGCAGCTTGTTAATAGCAGCATATACAGGGATATAACAGTTAGTACTTACAGCACAGCAGCTTGTTAATAGCAGTTTATACAGGGATATAACAATTAGTACTAACAGTACAACAGCTTGTTAATAGCAGTTTATACAGGGATATAACAGTTAGTACTAACAGCACAGCAGCTTATCAATTTCAGCATATACTGGGATATAACAGTTAGTACTAACTGTACAGCAGCTTGTTAATAGCAGCATATACAGGGATATAACAGTTAGTACTAACAGCACAGCAGCTTGTTAATAGCAGCATATACAGGGATATAACAGTTAGTACTAACAGCACAGCAGCTTGTTGATAGCAGCATATATAGGGATATAACAGTTAGTACTAACAGTACAGCAGCTTGTTGACAGCAGCATATATAGGATATAACAGTTAGTACTAACAGTACAGCAGCTTGTTAATAGCAGCATATACAGGGATATAACAGTTAGTACTAACAGTACAACAGCTTGTTGATAGCAGCTTATAGAAGCATATGACAGTTTCCACTGACAGTACAGCAGCTTATTAATAGCAGCATATACAGGGATATAACAGTTAGTACTAACAGTACAGCAGCGTGTTAATAGCAGCATATACAGGGATATAACAGCTAGGACTAACAGTACAGCAGCTTATTAATAGCAGCATATATAGGGAAATAACAGTTAATACTGAAAGTACAGCAGCTTGTTGATAGCAGCATATACAGGGATATAACAGTTAATACTGACAATACAGCAGCGTGTTGATAGCAGCATATACAGGGATATAACAGTTAGTACTAACAGTACATCAGCTTGTTAATAGCAGCATATACAGGGATATAACAGTTAGTATTAACAGTACAGCAGCTTATTGATAGCAGCATATACAGGGATATAACAGTTAGTACTAACAGTACAGCAGCTTGTTAATAGCAGCATATACAGGAAAATAACAATTAGTACTGACAGTAAGTAGCATGTTAATAGCGGCATATACAGGGATATAACAATTAGTACTGACAGTAAGTAGCGTGTTAATTGCAGCATATACAGGGATATAACAGTTAGTACTAACAGTATAGCAGCTTGTTAATAGCAACATATACAGGGATATAACAGTTAGTGCTAACAGTACATTAGCTTGTTAATAGCAACATATACAGGGATATAACAGTTAGTACTAACGGTACAGCAGCTTGTTAATAGCAGCATATACAGGGATAAAACAGTTAATACTAACAGTACAGCAGCTTGTTAATAGCAGCATATACAGGGATATAACAGTTAGTCCTAACAGTACAGCAGCTTGTTAATAGCAGCATATACAGGGATATAACAGTTAATACTGACAGTACAGCAGCTTGTTAATAGCAGAATATATACAGGGATATAACAGTTAGTACTAACAGTACAGCAGCTTGTTAATAGCAGCATATACAGGGATATAACAGTTAGTACTAACAGTGCAGCAGCTTGTTAGTAGCAGCATATACAGGGAAATAACAGTTAGTACTAACAGTACAGCAGCTTATTAATAGCAGCATATACAGAGATATAACAGTTAATACTAACAGTACAGCAGCTTATTAATAGCAGCATATACAGGGATATAACAGTTAATACTGACAGTACAGCAGCTTGTTAATAGCAGCATATACAGGAATAAAACAATTAGTACTGACAGTAAGTAGCGTGTTAATAGCAGCATATACAGAGATATAACAGTTAATACTAACAGTACAGCAGCTTGTTAATAGCAGCATATACAGGGATATAACAGTTACTGCTGACAGTACAGCAGCTTGTTAATAGCAGCATATACAGTGATATAACAGTTAGTACTAACATTACAGCAGCTTGTTAATAGCAGCATATACAGGGATATAACAGTTAGTACTAACAGTACAGCAGCTTGTTAATAGCAGCATATACAAGGAGATAACAGTTACTACTAACAGTACAACAGCTTGTTAATAGCAGCATATACAGGGATATAACAGTTAGTACTAACAGTACAGCAGCTTGTTAATAGCAACATATACAGGGATATAACAGTTGGTACTGAGAGTACAGTGGCTTGTTAATAGCAGCATATACAGGGATATAACAGTTAGTACTAACAGTACAGCAGCTTGTTAATAGCAGTTTATACAGGGATATAACAGTTAGTACTAACAGCACAGCAGCTTATTAATAGCAGCATATACAAGGATATAACAGTTACTACTAACAGTACAACAGCTTGTTAATAGCAGCATATACAGGCATATAACAGTTAGTACTAACAGTACAGCAGCTTGTTAATAGCAGCATATACAGGGGTATAACAGTTGGTACTGACAGTACAGTGGCTTGTTAATAGCAGCATATACAGGGATATAACAGTTAGTACTAACAGTACAGCAGCTTGTTAATGGCAGTTTATACAGGGATATAACAGTTAGTACTAACAGCACAGCAGCTTATTAATAGCAGCATATACAAGGATATAACAGTTACTACTAACAGTACAACAGCTTGTTAATAGCAGCATATACAGGGATATAACAGTTAGTACTAACATTACAGCAGCTTGTTAATAGCAGCATATACAGGGATATAACAAATAGTCCTGACAGTAAGTAGTTTGTTCATAGCAGCATGTACAAGGATATAACAGATAGTACTAACAGTACAGCGGCTTGTTAATAGCAGTTTATACAGGGATATAACAGTTAGTACTAACAGCACAGCAAGCTTATTAATAGCAACATATACAGGGATATAACAGTTAGTACTAGCAGTACAGCAGCTTGTTAATAGCAGCAAATACAGGAATACAACTGTTAGTACTAACAGTACAGCAGCGTGTCAATAGCAGCATATACAGGGATATAACAGTTAATACTGGCAGTACAGTAGTTGTTAATAGCAGCATATACAGGGATATAACAGTTAATACTGACAGTACAGCAGCTTTTTAATAGCAGCGTATACAGCGATATAACAGTTAGTACTAACAGTACAGCAGCTTATTGATAGCCGTATATACAGGGATATAACAGTAAGTACTAACAGTACAGCAGCTTATTGATAGCAGCATATACAGGGATATAACAGTTAGTACTAACAGTAGAGCAGCTTGTTAATAGCAGCATATACAGGGATATAACAGTCAGTACTAACAGTACATCAGCTTGTTAATAGCAGTTTATACAGGGATATAACAGTTAGTACTAACAGCACAGCAGCTTATTAATAGCAGCATATACAAGGATATAACAGTTAGTACTAACAGTACAACAGCTTGTTAATAGCAGCATATACAGGCATATAACAGTTAGTACTAACAGTACAGCAGCTTGTTAATAGCAGCATATACAGGGATATAACAGTTGGTACTGAGAGTACAGTGGCTTGTTAATAGCAGCATATACAGGGATATAACAGTTAGTACTAACAGTACAGCAGCTTGTTAATAGCAGTTTATACAGGGATATAACAGTTAGTACTAACAGCACAGCAGCATATTAATAGCAGCATATACAAGGATATAACAGTTACTACTAACAGTACAACACCTTGTTAATAGCAGCATATACAGGCATATAACAGTTAGTACTAACAGTACAGCAGCTTGTTAATAGCAGCATATAGAGGGGTATAACAGTTGGTACTGACAGTACAGTGGCTTGTTAATAGCAGCATATACAGGGATATAACAGTTAGTACTAACAGTACAGCAGCTTGTTAATGGCAGTTTATACAGGGATATAACAGTTAGTACTAACAGCACAGCAACTTATTAATAGCAGCATATACAAGGATATAACAGTTACTACTAACAGTACAACAGCTTGTTGATAGCAGCATATACAGGGATATAACAGTACTAACATTACAGCAGCTTGTTAATAGCAGCATATACAGGGATATAACAAATAGTCCTGACAGTAAGTAGTTTGTTCATAGCAGCATGTACAAGGATATAACAGTTAGTACTAACAGTACAGCGGCTTGTTAATAGCAGTTTATACAGGGATATAACAGTTAGTACTAACAGCACAGCAAGCTTATTAATAGCAACATATACAGGGATATAACAGTTAGTACTAGCAGTACAGCAGCTTGTTAATAGCAGCAAATACAGGAATATAACTGTTAGTACTAACAGTACAGCAGTGTGTCAATAGCAGCATATACAGGGATATAACAGTTAATACTGGCAGTACAGTAGTTGTTAATAGCAGCATATACAGGGATATAACAGTTAATACTGACAGTACAGCAGCTTTTTAATAGCAGCGTATACAGCGATATAACAGTTAGTACTAACAGTACAGCAGCTTATTGATAGCCGTATATACAGGGATATAACAGTAAGTACTAACAGTACAGCAGCTTATTGATAGCAGCATATACAGGGATATAACAGTTAGTACTAACAGTAGAGCAGCTTGTTAATAGCAGCATATACAGGGATATAACAGTTAGTACTAACAGTACAGCAGTTTGTTAATAGCAGCATATACAGGGATATAACAATTAGTATTGACAGTAAGTAGCGTGTTAATAGCAGCATATACAGGGATATAACAATTAGTACTGACAGTAAGTAGCATGTTAATAGCAGCATATACAGGGATATAACAGTTAGTGCTGACAGCACAGCAGCTTATTAATAGCAGCATATACAGGGATATAACAGTTACTACTAACAGTATAACAGCTTGTTAATAGCAGCATATACAGGGATATAACAGTTAGTACTAACAGTACAGCAGCTTGTTAATAGCAGCACATTCAGGGATATAACAGTTACTACTAACAGTATAACAGCTTGTTAATAGCAGCATATACAGGGATATAACAGTTAGTACTAACAGTACAGCAGCTTGTTAATAGCAGCACATTCAGGGATATAACAGTTACTACTAACAGTATAACAGCTTGTTAATAGCAGCATATACAGGGATATAACAGTTAGTACTAACAGTACAGCAGCTTGTTAATAGCAGCATATACAGGGATATAACAGTTGGTACCGACAGTACAGTGGCTTGATAATAGCAGCATATACAGGGATATAACAGTTAGTACTAACAGTACAGCAGCTTGTTAATAGCAGTTTATACAGGGATATAACAGTTAGTACTAACAGCACAGCAGCTTATTAATAGCAGCATATACAAGGATGTAACAATTAATACTAACAGTACAACAGCTTGTTAATAGCAGCATATACAGGGATATAACTGTTAGTAATAACAGTACAGCAGCTTGTTAATAGCAGCATATACAAGGATATAACAGTTGGTACTGACAGTACAGTGGCTTGTTAATAGCAGCATATACAGGGATATAACAGTTAGTACTAACAGTACAGCAGCTTATTGATAGCCGCATATACAGGGATATAACAGTTAGTACTGACAGTACAGCAGCTTGTTAATAGCAGCATATACAGGGATATAACAGTTAGTACTAACAGTACAACAGCGTGTTAATAGCAGCATATACAGGGATATAACAGTTGGTACTGACAGTACAGCAGCTTGTTAATAGCAGCATATATAGGGATATAACAGTTAGTATTGACAGTACAGCAGCTTGTTAATAGCAGCATATACAGGGATATAACAGTTAGTACTAACAGTACAACAGCGTGTTAATAGCAGCATATACAGGGATATAACAGTTGGTACTGACAGTACAGCAGCTTGTTAATAGCAGCACATACAGGGATATAACAGTAGTGACAGTGCAGTCGCTTTTTAATAGCAGCATATACAGGGATATAACAGATAATAATGACAGTACAGCAGCGTGTTAATAGCAGCATACACAGGGGTATAACAGTTAGTACTAACAGTACAGCAGCGTGTTAATAGCAGAATATACAGGAATATAACAGTTAGTACTAACAGTACAGCAGTATATTAATAGCAGCATATACAGGGATATAGCAGTAATACTAGTACAACAGTATATTAATAGCAGCATATACAGGGATATAACAGAACTAACAGTACAGCAGTATATTAATAGCAGCATATACAGGGATATGACAGTTAGTTCAGAAGCTTGTTAATAGCAGGATATACAGGGATATAACAGTTAGTACTGATAGTACAGCAGCTTATTAATAGCAGCATATACAGGGATATAACAGTTAGTACTAACATTACAGCAGCTTGTTAATAGCAGCATATACAGGGATATAACAATTAGTACTGACAGTAAGTAGCTTGTTAATAGCAGCATATACAGGGATATAACAGTTAGTACTAACAGTACAGCAGCTTGTTAATAGCAGTTTATACAGGGATATAACAGTACTAACAGCACAGCAGCTTATTAATAGCAGCATACACAGGGATATAACAGTTAGTACTAACAGTACAGCAGCTTGTTAATAGCAGCATATACAGGGATATAACAGTTAGTACTTACAGCACAGCAGCTTGTTAATAGCAGTTTATACAGGGATATAACAATTAGTACTAACAGTACAACAGCTTGTTAATAGCAGTTTATACAGGGATATAACAGTTAGTACTAACAGCACAGCAGCTTATCAATTTCAGCATATACTGGGATATAACAGTTAGTACTAACTGTACAGCAGCTTGTTAATAGCAGCATATACAGGGATATAACAGTTAGTACTAACAGCACAGCAGCTTGTTAATAGCAGCATATACAGGGATATAACAGTTAGTACTAACAGCACAGCAGCTTGTTGATAGCAGCATATATAGGGATATAACAGTTAGTACTAACAGTACAGCAGCTTGTTGACAGCAGCATATATAGGATATAACAGTTAGTACTAACAGTACAGCAGCTTGTTAATAGCAGCATATACAGGGATATAACAGTTAGTACTAACAGTACAACAGCTTGTTGATAGCAGCTTATAGAAGCATATGACAGTTTCCACTGACAGTACAGCAGCTTATTAATAGCAGCATATACAGGGATATAACAGTTAGTACTAACAGTACAGCAGCGTGTTAATAGCAGCATATACAGGGATATAACAGCTAGGACTAACAGTACAGCAGCTTATTAATAGCAGCATATATAGGGAAATAACAGTTAATACTGAAAGTACAGCAGCTTGTTGATAGCAGCATATACAGGGATATAACAGTTAATACTGACAATACAGCAGCGTGTTGATAGCAGCATATACAGGGATATAACAGTTAGTACTAACAGTACATCAGCTTGTTAATAGCAGCATATACAGGGATATAACAGTTAGTATTAACAGTACAGCAGCTTATTGATAGCAGCATATACAGGGATATAACAGTTAGTACTAACAGTACAGCAGCTTGTTAATAGCAGCATATACAGGAAAATAACAATTAGTACTGACAGTAAGTAGCATGTTAATAGCGGCATATACAGGGATATAACAATTAGTACTGACAGTAAGTAGCGTGTTAATTGCAGCATATACAGGGATATAACAGTTAGTACTAACAGTATAGCAGCTTGTTAATAGCAACATATACAGGGATATAACAGTTAGTGCTAACAGTACATTAGCTTGTTAATAGCAACATATACAGGGATATAACAGTTAGTACTAACGGTACAGCAGCTTGTTAATAGCAGCATATACAGGGATAAAACAGTTAATACTAACAGTACAGCAGCTTGTTAATAGCAGCATATACAGGGATATAACAGTTAGTCCTAACAGTACAGCAGCTTGTTAATAGCAGCATATACAGGGATATAACAGTTAATACTGACAGTACAGCAGCTTGTTAATAGCAGAATATATACAGGGATATAACAGTTAGTACTAACAGTACAGCAGCTTGTTAATAGCAGCATATACAGGGATATAACAGTTAGTACTAACAGTGCAGCAGCTTGTTAGTAGCAGCATATACAGGGAAATAACAGTTAGTACTAACAGTACAGCAGCTTATTAATAGCAGCATATACAGAGATATAACAGTTAATACTAACAGTACAGCAGCTTATTAATAGCAGCATATACAGGGATATAACAGTTAATACTGACAGTACAGCAGCTTGTTAATAGCAGCATATACAGGAATAAAACAATTAGTACTGACAGTAAGTAGCGTGTTAATAGCAGCATATACAGAGATATAACAGTTAATACTAACAGTACAGCAGCTTGTTAATAGCAGCATATACAGGGATATAACAGTTACTGCTGACAGTACAGCAGCTTGTTAATAGCAGCATATACAGTGATATAACAGTTAGTACTAACATTACAGCAGCTTGTTAATAGCAGCATATACAGGGATATAACAGTTAGTACTAACAGTACAGCAGCTTGTTAATAGCAGCATATACAAGGAGATAACAGTTACTACTAACAGTACAACAGCTTGTTAATAGCAGCATATACAGGGATATAACAGTTAGTACTAACAGTACAGCAGCTTGTTAATAGCAACATATACAGGGATATAACAGTTGGTACTGAGAGTACAGTGGCTTGTTAATAGCAGCATATACAGGGATATAACAGTTAGTACTAACAGTACAGCAGCTTGTTAATAGCAGTTTATACAGGGATATAACAGTTAGTACTAACAGCACAGCAGCTTATTAATAGCAGCATATACAAGGATATAACAGTTACTACTAACAGTACAACAGCTTGTTAATAGCAGCATATACAGGCATATAACAGTTAGTACTAACAGTACAGCAGCTTGTTAATAGCAGCATATACAGGGGTATAACAGTTGGTACTGACAGTACAGTGGCTTGTTAATAGCAGCATATACAGGGATATAACAGTTAGTACTAACAGTACAGCAGCTTGTTAATGGCAGTTTATACAGGGATATAACAGTTAGTACTAACAGCACAGCAGCTTATTAATAGCAGCATATACAAGGATATAACAGTTACTACTAACAGTACAACAGCTTGTTAATAGCAGCATATACAGGGATATAACAGTTAGTACTAACATTACAGCAGCTTGTTAATAGCAGCATATACAGGGATATAACAAATAGTCCTGACAGTAAGTAGTTTGTTCATAGCAGCATGTACAAGGATATAACAGATAGTACTAACAGTACAGCGGCTTGTTAATAGCAGTTTATACAGGGATATAACAGTTAGTACTAACAGCACAGCAAGCTTATTAATAGCAACATATACAGGGATATAACAGTTAGTACTAGCAGTACAGCAGCTTGTTAATAGCAGCAAATACAGGAATACAACTGTTAGTACTAACAGTACAGCAGCGTGTCAATAGCAGCATATACAGGGATATAACAGTTAATACTGGCAGTACAGTAGTTGTTAATAGCAGCATATACAGGGATATAACAGTTAATACTGACAGTACAGCAGCTTTTTAATAGCAGCGTATACAGCGATATAACAGTTAGTACTAACAGTACAGCAGCTTATTGATAGCCGTATATACAGGGATATAACAGTAAGTACTAACAGTACAGCAGCTTATTGATAGCAGCATATACAGGGATATAACAGTTAGTACTAACAGTAGAGCAGCTTGTTAATAGCAGCATATACAGGGATATAACAGTCAGTACTAACAGTACATCAGCTTGTTAATAGCAGTTTATACAGGGATATAACAGTTAGTACTAACAGCACAGCAGCTTATTAATAGCAGCATATACAAGGATATAACAGTTAGTACTAACAGTACAACAGCTTGTTAATAGCAGCATATACAGGCATATAACAGTTAGTACTAACAGTACAGCAGCTTGTTAATAGCAGCATATACAGGGATATAACAGTTGGTACTGAGAGTACAGTGGCTTGTTAATAGCAGCATATACAGGGATATAACAGTTAGTACTAACAGTACAGCAGCTTGTTAATAGCAGTTTATACAGGGATATAACAGTTAGTACTAACAGCACAGCAGCATATTAATAGCAGCATATACAAGGATATAACAGTTACTACTAACAGTACAACACCTTGTTAATAGCAGCATATACAGGCATATAACAGTTAGTACTAACAGTACAGCAGCTTGTTAATAGCAGCATATAGAGGGGTATAACAGTTGGTACTGACAGTACAGTGGCTTGTTAATAGCAGCATATACAGGGATATAACAGTTAGTACTAACAGTACAGCAGCTTGTTAATGGCAGTTTATACAGGGATATAACAGTTAGTACTAACAGCACAGCAACTTATTAATAGCAGCATATACAAGGATATAACAGTTACTACTAACAGTACAACAGCTTGTTGATAGCAGCATATACAGTGATATAACAGTACTAACATTACAGCAGCTTGTTAATAGCAGCATATACAGGGATATAACAAATAGTCCTGACAGTAAGTAGTTTGTTCATAGCAGCATGTACAAGGATATAACAGTTAGTACTAACAGTACAGCGGCTTGTTAATAGCAGTTTATACAGGGATATAACAGTTAGTACTAACAGCACAGCAAGCTTATTAATAGCAACATATACAGGGATATAACAGTTAGTACTAGCAGTACAGCAGCTTGTTAATAGCAGCAAATACAGGAATATAACTGTTAGTACTAACAGTACAGCAGTGTGTCAATAGCAGCATATACAGGGATATAACAGTTAATACTGGCAGTACAGTAGTTGTTAATAGCAGCATATACAGGGATATAACAGTTAATACTGACAGTACAGCAGCTTTTTAATAGCAGCGTATACAGCGATATAACAGTTAGTACTAACAGTACAGCAGCTTATTGATAGCCGTATATACAGGGATATAACAGTAAGTACTAACAGTACAGCAGCTTATTGATAGCAGCATATACAGGGATATAACAGTTAGTACTAACAGTAGAGCAGCTTGTTAATAGCAGCATATACAGGGATATAACAGTTAGTACTAACAGTACAGCAGTTTGTTAATAGCAGCATATACAGGGATATAACAATTAGTATTGACAGTAAGTAGCGTGTTAATAGCAGCATATACAGGGATATAACAATTAGTACTGACAGTAAGTAGCATGTTAATAGCAGCATATACAGGGATATAACAGTTAGTGCTGACAGCACAGCAGCTTATTAATAGCAGCATATACAGGGATATAACAGTTAATACTGACAGTACAGCAGGTGTTAATAGCAGCATATACAGGGATATAACAGTTAGTACTAACAGTACAGCAGCTTGTTAATAGCAGCATATACAAGGATATAATAGTTACTACTAACAGTACAACAGCTTGTTAATAGCAGCATATACAGGAATATAACAGTTAGTACTAACAGTACAGCAGCTTGTTAATAGCAGCATATACAGGGATATAACAGTTGGTACTGAGAGTACAGTGGCTTGTTAATAGCAGCATATACAGGGATATAACAGTTAGTACTAACAGTACAGCAGCTTGTTAATAGCAGTTTATACAGTGATATAACAGTTAGTACTAACAGCACAGCAGCTTATTAATAGCAGCATTTACAAGGATATAACAGTTACTACTAATAGTATAACAGCTTGTTAATAGCAGCATATACAGGGATATAACAGTTAGTACTAACAGTACAGCAGCTTGTTAATAGCAGCATATACAGGGATATAACTGTTGGTACTGACAGTACAGTGGCTTGTTAATAGCAGCATATACAGGGATATAACAGTTAGTACTAACAGTACAGCAGCTTGTTAATAGCAGTTTATACAGGGATATAACAGTTAGTACTAACAGCACAGCAGCTTATTAATAGCAGCATATACAAGGATATAACAGTTACTACTAACAGTACAACAGCTTGTTAATAGCAGCATATACAGGGATATAACAGTTAGTACTAACTGTACAGCAGCTTGTTAATAGCAGCATATACAGGGATATAACAGTTGGTACTGACAGTACAGTGGCTTGTTAATAGCAGCATATACAGGGATATAACAGTTGGTACTGATAGTACAGCAGCTTGTTAATAGCAGCATATATAGGGATATAACAGTTAGTACTGACAGTACAGCAGCTTGTTAATAGCAGCATACACAGGGATATAACAGTTAGTACTGACAGTACAGCAGCTTGTTAATAGCAGCACATACAGGGATATAACAGTTAGTAGTGACAGTGCAGTCACTTTTTAATAGCAGCATATACAGGGATATAACAGTTAATACTGACAGTACAGCAGCGTGTTAATAGCAGCATACACAGGGGTATAACAGTTAGTACTAACAGTACAGCAGCGTGTTAATAGCAGCATATACAGGAATATAACAGTTAGTACTAACAGTACAGCAGTATATTAATAGCAGCATATACAGGGATATAACAGTACTAATAGTACAGCAGTATATTAATAGCAGCATATACAGGGATATAAAGAAACTAACAGTACAGCAGTATATTAATAGCAGAATATACAGGGATATAACAGTTAGTTCAGAAGCTTGTTAATAGCAGGATATACAGGGATATAACAGTTAGTACTGATAGTACAGCAGCTTATTAATAGCAGCATATACAGGGATATAACAGTTAGTACTAACAGTACAGCAGCGTGTAAATAGCAGCATATACAGGGATATAATAGTTAGTACTAACAGTACAGCAACTTGTTAATAGCAGCATATACAGGGATATAACAGTTAGTACTAACAGTTCAGCAGCTTGTTAATAGCAGCATATACAGGAATATAACAGTTAGTACTAACAGTACAACAGCTTGTTAATAGCAGCATATACAGGGATATAACAGTTAGTACTAACAGCACAGCAGCTTATTAATTTCAGCATATACTGGGATATAACAGTTAGTACTAACTGTACAGCAGCTTGTTAATAGCAGCATATACAGGGATATAACAGTTAGTACTAACTGTACAGCAGCTTGTTAATAGCAGCATATACAGGGATATAACAGTTAGTACTAACAGCACAGCAGCTTGTTAATAGCAGCATATACAGGGATATAACAGTTAGTACTAACAGTTCAGCAGCTTGTTAATAGCAGCATATACAGGGATATAACAGTTAGTACTAACAGTACAGCAGCTTGTTAATAGCAGCATATACAGGGATATAACAGTTAGTACTAACAGTGCAGCAGCTTGTTAATAGCAGCATATACAGGGATATAATAGTTAGTACTAACTGTACAGCAGCTTGTTAATAGCAGCATATACAGGGATATAACAGTTAGCACTAACAGTACAGCTGCTTATTAATAGCAGCATATGCAGAGATATAACAGTTAATACTAACAGTACAGCAGCTTATTAATAGCAGCATATACAGGGATATAACAGTTAATACTGACAGTACAGCAGCTTGTTAATAGCAGCATATACAGGGATATATCAGTTAGTACTAACAGTACAGCAGCTTGTTAATAGCAGCGTTTACAGGAATATAACAATTAGTACTGACAGTAAGTAGCGTGTTAATAGCAGCATATACAGGGATATAACAACTAGTACTAACAGTACAGCAGCTTGTTAATAGCAGCATATACAGGGATATAACAGTTAGTACTAACAGTACAGGAGCTTGTTGATTGCAGCATATACAGGGATATAACAGTACTAACAGTACAGCAGCTTGTTAATAGCAGCATATACAGGGATATAACAGTTAGTACTAACATTACAGCAGCTTGTTAATAGCAGCATATACAGGGATATAACAATTTGTCCTGACAGTAAGAAGCTTGTTACTAGCAGCATATACAAGGATACAACAGTTAGTACTAATAGTACAGAGGCTTGTTAATAGCAGTTTATACAGGGATATAACAGTTAGTACTAACAGCACAGCAAGCTTATTAATAGCAGCATATACAGGGATATAACAGTTAGTACTAGTAGTACAGCAGCTTGTTAATAGCAGCATATACAGGAATATAACAGTTAGTACTAACATTACAGCAGTGTGTCAATAGCAGCATATACAAGGATATAACAGTTAATACTGACAGTACAGTAGTTGTTAATAGTAGCATATACAGGGATATAACAGTTAGTACTAACAGTACAGCAGCTTATTGATAGCAGCATATACAGGGATATAACAGTTAGTACTAACAGTACAGCAGCTTATTGATAGCAGCATATACAGGGATATAACAGTTAGTACTAACAGTAGAGCAGCTTGTTAATAGGAGCATATACAGGGATATAACAGTTAGTACTAACAGTACAGCAGTTTGTTAATAGCAGCAAATACAGGGATATAACAATTAGTATTGGCAGTAAGTAGCGTGTTAATAGCAGCATATACAGGGATATAACAATTAGTACTGACAGTAAGTAGCATATTAATAGCAGCATATACAGGGATATAACAGTTAATACTGACAGTACAGCAGGTGTTAATAGCAGCATATACAGGGATATAATAGTTAGTACTGACAGTACAGTAGCTTGTTAATAGAGCATATACAGGGATATAACATTTAGTACTAACAGTACAGCAGCTTGTTAATAGCAACTTATACAGGGATATAACAGTTAGTACTAACAGTACAGCAGTATGCTAATAGCAGCATATACAGGAATGTAACAGTTAGTACTAACATTACAGCAGCTTAATAATAGCAGCATATACAGGAATATAACAATTAGTACTGACAGTAAGTAGCGTGTTGATAGCAGCATATACAGGGATATAACAATTAGTACTGACAGTAGGTAACGTGTTAATAGCAGCATATACAGGGATATAACAGTTAGTAATAACAGTACAGCAGCTTGTTAATAGCAGCATATACAGGGATATAACAGTTAGTACTAAGAGTACAGCAGCTTATTGATAGCCGCATATACAGGGATATAACAGTTAGTACTAACAGCACAGCAGCTTATTAATAGCAGCATATACAGGAAAATAACAGTTAGTACTAGCAGTACAGCAGCTTGTTAATAGCAGAATATAACAGTTAGTACTAACAGTACAGCAGCGTGTAAATAGCAGCATATACAGGGATATAACAGTTAATACTGACAGTACAGTAGTTGTTAATAGCAGCATGCAGTATACAGGGATATAGCAGTTAGTAATAACAGTACATCAGCTTATTGATAGCAGCATATACTGGGATATAACAGTTAATACTGACAGTACAGCAGCTTGTTAATAGCAGCTTATACAGGGATATAACAGTTAGTACTGACTGTACAGCAGTTTGTTAATAGCAGCATATACAGGGATATAACAATTAGTATTGACAATAAGTAGCGTGTTAATAGCAGCATATACAGGGATATAACAATTAGTACTGACAGTAAGTAGCGTGTTAATAGCAGCATATACAGGGATGTAACAGTTAGTGCTGACAGTACAGCAGCTTATTAATAGCAGCATATACAGGGATATAACAGTTAATACTGACAGTACAGCATCTTGTTAATAGCAGCATATACAGGGATATAATAGTTAGTACTGACAGTACAGTAGCTTGTTAATAGCATCATATACAGGGATATAACAGTTAGTACTAACAGTACAGCAGTGTTTTAATAGCAGCATAAACAGGAATGTTACAGTTAGTACTAACATTACAGAAGCTTAATAATAGCAGCATATACAGGAATATAACAGTTAGTACTAACAGTACAGCAGCTTGTTAATAGCAGCATACACAGGAAAATAACAGTTAGTACAGACAGTACAGGAGCTTGTTGATAACAGCATATATTGGGATATAACAGTTAGTAGTGACAGTACAGTAGCTTGTTAATAGCAGCATATACAGTGATATAACAGTTAGTACTGACAGTAAATGAGCTTGTTGATAACAGCATACACAGGAATATAACAGTTAGTACTAACGGTACAGCAGCTTGTTAATAGCAGCATATACAGGGATATAACAGTTAGTACTAACAGTACAGCAGCTTGTTAATAGCAGTATATACACGGATATAATAGTTAGTACTAACAGTACAGCAGCTTGTTAATAGCAGCATATACAGGGAAATATCAGTTAGTACTAACAGTACAGCAGCTTATTAATAGCAGCATATACAGGGATATAACAGTTAGTACTAACAGTACAGCAGCTTATTAATAGCAGCATATACAGAGATATAACAGTTAGTATAAACATTACAGCAGCTTGTTATTAGCAGCATATACAGGGATATAACAATTTGTACTGACAGTAAGTAGCTTGTTAATAGCAGCATATACAAGGATATTACAGTTAGTACTAACAGTACAGCAGCTTATTGATAGCAGCATATACAGGGATATAACAGTTAATACTGACAGTACAGCAGTTGTTAATAGCAGCATATACAGAGATATAACAGTTAGTACTAACAGTACAGCAGCTTATTGATAGCCGCATATACAGGGATATAACAGTTAGTACTAACAGTACAGCAGCTTATTGATAGCAGCATATACAGGGATATAACAGTTAGTACTAACAGTACAGCAGCTTGTTAATAGCAGCATATACAGGGATATAACAATTAGTATTGACAATAAGTAGCTTGTTAATAGCAGCATATACAGGGATATAACAGTTAGTACTAAAGGTACAGCAGCTTGTTAATAGCAGCATATACAGGAATATAACAGTTAGTACTAACAGTACAACAGCTTGTTAATAGCAGCATATACAGGGATATAACAGTTAGTACTAACAGTACAGCAGCTTGTTAATAGCTGCATATACAGGGATATAACAGTTACTACTAACAGTACAGCAGCTTGTTAATAGCAACATATACAGGGATATAACAGTTAGTACTAACGGTACAACAGCTTGTTAATAGCAGCATATACAGGGATATAACAGTTAGTACTAACAGTACAGCAGCTTGTTAATAGCAGTATATACAGGGATATAATAGTTAGTACTAACAGTACAGCAGCTTGTTAATAGCAGCATATACAGGGAAATAACAGTTAGTACTAACAGTACAGCAGCTTATTAATAGCAGCATATACAGGGATATAACAGTTAGAACTAACAGTACAGCAGCTTGTTAATAGCAGCATATACAGGGATATAACAGTTAGTATTAACATTACAGCAGCTTGTTAATAGCAGCATATACAGGGATATAACAGTTAGTACTAACAGTACAGCAGCTTGTTAATAGCAGTTTATACAGGGATATAACAGTTAGTACTATCAGCACAGCAGCTTATTAATAGCAGCGTATACAGGGAAATAACAGTTAGTACTAGCAGTACAGCAGCTTGTTAATAGCAGGATATAACAGTTAGTACTAACAGTAAAGCAGTGTGTTAATAGCAGTATATACAGGGATATAAAAGTTAATACTGACAGTACAGTAGTTGTTAATAGCAGCATATACAGGGATATAACAGTTAGTAATAACAGTACAGCAGCTTATTGATAGCAGCTTATACAGGGATATAACAGTTAATACTGACAGTACAGCAGCTTGTTAATAGTAGCATATACAGGGATATAACAGTTAGTACTAACAGTACAGCAGCTTATTGATAGCCGCATATACAGGGATATAACAGTTAGTACTAACAGCACAGCAGCTTATTAATAGCAGCATATACAGGAAAATAACAGTTAGTACTAACAGTACAGCGGCTTGTTAATGGCAGAATATAACAGTTAGTACTAACAGTACAGCAGCTTGTAAATATCAGCATATACAGGGATATAACAGTTAATACTGACAATACAGCAGCTTGTTAATAGCAGCTTATACAGGGATATAACAGTTAGTACTGACAGTACAGCAGTTTGTTAATAGCAGCATATACAGGGATATAACAATTAGTATTGACAATAAGTAGCGTGTTAATAGCAGCATATACAGGAATATAACAATTAGTACTGACAGTAAGTAGCGTGTTAATAGCAGCATATACAGGGATATAACAGTTGGTGCTGACAGTACAGCAGCTTATTAATAGCAGCATATACAGGGATATAACAGTTAATACTGACAGTACAGCAGCTTGTTAATAGCAGCATATACAGGGATATAATAGTTAGTACTGACAGTACAGGAGCTTGTTAATAGCAGCATATACAGGGATATAACAGTTAGTACTAACAGTACAACAGTGTTTTAATAGCAGCATAAACCGGAATGTTACAGTTAGTACTAACATTACAAAAGCTTAATAATAGCAGCATATACAGGAATATAACAGTTAGTACTAACAGTACAGCAGCTTGTTAATAGCAGCATACACAGGAAAATAACAGTTAGTACTGACAGTACAGGAGCTTGTTGATAACAGCATATATTGGGATATAACAGTTAGTAGTGGCAGTACTGTAGCTTGTTAATAGCAGCATATACAGGGATATAACAGTTAGTACTGACAGTAAATGAGCTTGTTGATAACAGCATACACAGGGATATAACAGTTAGTACTAACAGTACAGCAGCTTGTTAATACCAGCATATACAATGATATAACAGTTAGTACTAACAGTACAGCAGCTTGTTAAAAGCAGCATATACAGGGAAATAACAGTTAGTACTAAAAGTACAGCAGCTTGTTAATAGCAGCATATACAGGGATATAACAATTAGTACTAACAGTAAGTAGCTTGTTGATACCAACATATACAGGGATATAACACTAGTGACATTACAGTAGGTTATTGATAGCAGCATATACAGGGATATAACAGTTAGCACTAACAGTACAGCTGCTTATTAATAGCAGCATATGCAGAGATATAACAGTTAATACTAACAGTACAGCAGCTTATTAATAGCAGCATATACAGGGATATAACAGTTAATACTGACAGTACAGCAGCTTGTTAATAGCAGCATATACAGGGATATATCAGTTAGTACTAACAGTACAGCAGCTTGTTAATAGCAGCGTTTACAGGAATATAACAATTAGTGCTGACAGTAAGTAGCGTGTTAATAGCAGCATATACAGGGATATAACAACTAGTACTAACAGTACAGCAGCTTGTTAATAGCAGCATATACAGGGATATAACAGTTAGTACTAACAGTACAGGAGCTTGTTGATTGCAGCATATACAGGGATATAACAGTACTAACAGTACAGCAGCTTGTTAATAGCAGCATATACAGGGATATAACAGTTAGTACTAACATTACAGCAGCTTGTTAATAGCAGCATATACAGGGATATAACAATTTGTCCTGACAGTAAGAAGCTTGTTACTAGCAGCATATACAAGGATACAACAGTTAGTACTAATAGTACAGAGGCTTGTTAATAGCAGTTTATACAGGGATATAACAGTTAGTACTAACAGCACAGCAAGCTTATTAATAGCAGCATATACAGGGATATAACAGTTAGTACTAGTAGTACAGCAGCTTGTTAATAGCAGCATATACAGGAATATAACAGTTAGTACTAACATTACAGCAGTGTGTCAATAGCAGCATATACAAGGATATAACAGTTAATACTGACAGTACAGTAGTTGTTAATAGTAGCATATACAGGGATATAACAGTTAGTACTAACAGTACAGCAGCTTATTGATAGCAGCATATACAGGGATATAACAGTTAGTACTAACAGTACAGCAGCTTATTGATAGCAGCATATACAGGGATATAACAGTTAGTACTAACAGTAGAGCAGCTTGTTAATAGGAGCATATACAGGGATATAACAGTTAGTACTAACAGTACAGCAGTTTGTTAATAGCAGCAAATACAGGGATATAACAATTAGTATTGGCAGTAAGTAGCGTGTTAATAGCAGCATATACAGGGATATAACAATTAGTACTGACAGTAAGTAGCATATTAATAGCAGCATATACAGGGATATAACAGTTAATACTGACAGTACAGCAGGTGTTAATAGCAGCATATACAGGGATATAATAGTTAGTACTGACAGTACAGTAGCTTGTTAATAGAGCATATACAGGGATATAACATTTAGTACTAACAGTACAGCAGCTTGTTAATAGCAACTTATACAGGGATATAACAGTTAGTACTAACAGTACAGCAGTATGCTAATAGCAGCATATACAGGAATGTAACAGTTAGTACTAACATTACAGCAGCTTAATAATAGCAGCATATACAGGAATATAACAATTAGTACTGACAGTAAGTAGCGTGTTGATAGCAGCATATACAGGGATATAACAATTAGTACTGACAGTAGGTAACGTGTTAATAGCAGCATATACAGGGATATAACAGTTAGTAATAACAGTACAGCAGCTTGTTAATAGCAGCATATACAGGGATATAACAGTTAGTACTAAGAGTACAGCAGCTTATTGATAGCCGCATATACAGGGATATAACAGTTAGTACTAACAGCACAGCAGCTTATTAATAGCAGCATATACAGGAAAATAACAGTTAGTACTAGCAGTACAGCAGCTTGTTAATAGCAGAATATAACAGTTAGTACTAACAGTACAGCAGCGTGTAAATAGCAGCATATACAGGGATATAACAGTTAATACTGACAGTACAGTAGTTGTTAATAGCAGCATGCAGTATACAGGGATATAGCAGTTAGTAATAACAGTACATCAGCTTATTGATAGCAGCATATACTGGGATATAACAGTTAATACTGACAGTACAGCAGCTTGTTAATAGCAGCTTATACAGGGATATAACAGTTAGTACTGACTGTACAGCAGTTTGTTAATAGCAGCATATACAGGGATATAACAATTAGTATTGACAATAAGTAGCGTGTTAATAGCAGCATATACAGGGATATAACAATTAGTACTGACAGTAAGTAGCGTGTTAATAGCAGCATATACAGGGATGTAACAGTTAGTGCTGACAGTACAGCAGCTTATTAATAGCAGCATATACCGGGATATAACAGTTAATACTGACAGTACAGCATCTTGTTAATAGCAGCATATACAGGGATATAATAGTTAGTACTGACAGTACAGTAGCTTGTTAATAGCATCATATACAGGGATATAACAGTTAGTACTAACAGTACAGCAGTGTTTTAATAGCAGCATAAACAGGAATGTTACAGTTAGTACTAACATTACAGAAGCTTAATAATAGCAGCATATACAGGAATATAACAGTTAGTACTAACAGTACAGCAGCTTGTTAATAGCAGCATACACAGGAAAATAACAGTTAGTACAGACAGTACAGGAGCTTGTTGATAACAGCATATATTGGGATATAACAGTTAGTAGTGACAGTACAGTAGCTTGTTAATAGCAGCATATACAGTGATATAACAGTTAGTACTGACAGTAAATGAGCTTGTTGATAACAGCATACACAGGAATATAACAGTTAGTACTAACGGTACAGCAGCTTGTTAATAGCAGCATATACAGGGATATAACAGTTAGTACTAACAGTACAGCAGCTTGTTAATAGCAGTATATACACGGATATAATAGTTAGTACTAACAGTACAGCAGCTTGTTAATAGCAGCATATACAGGGAAATATCAGTTAGTACTAACAGTACAGCAGCTTATTAATAGCAGCATATACAGGGATATAACAGTTAGTACTAACAGTACAGCAGCTTATTAATAGCAGCATATACAGAGATATAACAGTTAGTATAAACATTACAGCAGCTTGTTATTAGCAGCATATACAGGGATATAACAATTTGTACTGACAGTAAGTAGCTTGTTAATAGCAGCATATACAAGGATATTACAGTTAGTACTAACAGTACAGCAGCTTATTGATAGCAGCATATACAGGGATATAACAGTTAATACTGACAGTACAGCAGTTGTTAATAGCAGCATATACAGAGATATAACAGTTAGTACTAACAGTACAGCAGCTTATTGATAGCCGCATATACAGGGATATAACAGTTAGTACTAACAGTACAGCAGCTTATTGATAGCAGCATATACAGGGATATAACAGTTAGTACTAACAGTACAGCAGCTTGTTAATAGCAGCATATACAGGGATATAACAATTAGTATTGACAATAAGTAGCTTGTTAATAGCAGCATATACAGGGATATAACAGTTAGTACTAAAGGTACAGCAGCTTGTTAATAGCAGCATATACAGGAATATAACAGTTAGTACTAACAGTACAACAGCTTGTTAATAGCAGCATATACAGGGATATAACAGTTAGTACTAACAGTACAGCAGCTTGTTAATAGCTGCATATACAGGGATATAACAGTTACTACTAACAGTACAGCAGCTTGTTAATAGCAACATATACAGGGATATAACAGTTAGTACTAACGGTACAACAGCTTGTTAATAGCAGCATATACAGGGATATAACAGTTAGTACTAACAGTACAGCAGCTTGTTAATAGCAGTATATACAGGGATATAATAGTTAGTACTAACAGTACAGCAGCTTGTTAATAGCAGCATATACAGGGAAATAACAGTTAGTACTAACAGTACAGCAGCTTATTAATAGCAGCATATACAGGGATATAACAGTTAGAACTAACAGTACAGCAGCTTGTTAATAGCAGCATATACAGGGATATAACAGTTAGTATTAACATTACAGCAGCTTGTTAATAGCAGCATATACAGGGATATAACAGTTAGTACTAACAGTACAGCAGCTTGTTAATAGCAGTTTATACAGGGATATAACAGTTAGTACTATCAGCACAGCAGCTTATTAATAGCAGCGTATACAGGGAAATAACAGTTAGTACTAGCAGTACAGCAGCTTGTTAATAGCAGGATATAACAGTTAGTACTAACAGTAAAGCAGTGTGTTAATAGCAGTATATACAGGGATATAAAAGTTAATACTGACAGTACAGTAGTTGTTAATAGCAGCATATACAGGGATATAACAGTTAGTAATAACAGTACAGCAGCTTATTGATAGCAGCTTATACAGGGATATAACAGTTAATACTGACAGTACAGCAGCTTGTTAATAGTAGCATATACAGGGATATAACAGTTAGTACTAACAGTACAGCAGCTTATTGATAGCCGCATATACAGGGATATAACAGTTAGTACTAACAGCACAGCAGCTTATTAATAGCAGCATATACAGGAAAATAACAGTTAGTACTAACAGTACAGCGGCTTGTTAATGGCAGAATATAACAGTTAGTACTAACAGTACAGCAGCTTGTAAATATCAGCATATACAGGGATATAACAGTTAATACTGACAATACAGCAGCTTGTTAATAGCAGCTTATACAGGGATATAACAGTTAGTACTGACAGTACAGCAGTTTGTTAATAGCAGCATATACAGGGATATAACAATTAGTATTGACAATAAGTAGCGTGTTAATAGCAGCATATACAGGAATATAACAATTAGTACTGACAGTAAGTAGCGTGTTAATAGCAGCATATACAGGGATATAACAGTTGGTGCTGACAGTACAGCAGCTTATTAATAGCAGCATATACAGGGATATAACAGTTAATACTGACAGTACAGCAGCTTGTTAATAGCAGCATATACAGGGATATAATAGTTAGTACTGACAGTACAGGAGCTTGTTAATAGCAGCATATACAGGGATATAACAGTTAGTACTAACAGTACAACAGTGTTTTAATAGCAGCATAAACCGGAATGTTACAGTTAGTACTAACATTACAAAAGCTTAATAATAGCAGCATATACAGGAATATAACAGTTAGTACTAACAGTACAGCAGCTTGTTAATAGCAGCATACACAGGAAAATAACAGTTAGTACTGACAGTACAGGAGCTTGTTGATAACAGCATATATTGGGATATAACAGTTAGTAGTGGCAGTACTGTAGCTTGTTAATAGCAGCATATACAGGGATATAACAGTTAGTACTGACAGTAAATGAGCTTGTTGATAACAGCATACACAGGGATATAACAGTTAGTACTAACAGTACAGCAGCTTGTTAATACCAGCATATACAATGATATAACAGTTAGTACTAACAGTACAGCAGCTTGTTAAAAGCAGCATATACAGGGAAATAACAGTTAGTACTAAAAGTACAGCAGCTTGTTAATAGCAGCATATACAGGGATATAACAATTAGTACTAACAGTAAGTAGCTTGTTGATACCAACATATACAGGGATATAACACTAGTGACATTACAGTAGGTTATTGATAGCAGCATATACAGGGATATAACAGTTAGTAGTGATAGTACAGTAGGTTATTGATAGAAACATATACAAGGATATAACAGTTAGTACTGATAGTACAGCAGCTTGTTGACAGCAGCATATACAGGATATAACAGTTAGTACTAACAGTACAGCAGCTTGTTAATAGCAGCATATACAGGGATATAACAGTTAGCACTAACAGTACAGAAGTTTGTTAATAGCAGCATATACAGGGATATAGCAGTTTGTACTAACAGTACAGCAGCTTATTAATAGCAGCATATACAGGGATATAACATATAGTACTGACAGTAAGTAGCTTGTTGATACCAAAATATATAGGGATATACTGAAACTATAGCAGTTTGTTAATAGCAGCATATACAGGATATAACAGTTGGTACTGACAGTACAGCAGCTTGTTGATAGCAGCATATACAGAGATATAACTGTTAGTACTAACAGTACATTAGCTTGTTGATAGCAGCACATACAAGGTTATAACATTTAGTACTAACAGTACAGCAGTTGATTTATAGTAGCATATACAGGGATATAACAGTTAGTACTGACAGTACATTAGCTTGTTAATAGCAGCATATACAGGGATATAACAGTTAGTACTAACAGTAAAGCAGCTTATTGATTGCAGCATATACAATTATATAACAGTTAGTACTGACAGTACAGCAGCTTGTTGACAGCAGCTTATACAGGGATATAACAGTTAGTACTAACAGTACAGCAGGCTTGTTAATAGCAGCATACAGGGAGTGCAGAATTATTAGGCAAGTTGTATTTTTGAGGATTAATTTTATTATTGAACAACAACCATGTTCTCAATGAACCCAAAAAACTCATTAATATCAAAGCTGAATAGTTTTGGAAGTAGTTTTTAGTTTGTTTTTAGTTATAGCTATTTTAGGGGGATATCTGTGTGTGCAGGTGACTATTACTGTGCATAATTATTAGGCAACTTAACAAAAACAAATATATACCCATTTCAATTATTTATTTTTACCAGTGAAACCAATATAGCATCTCAACATTCACAAATATACATTTCTGACATTCAAAAACAAAACAAAAACAAATCAGTGACCAATATAGCCACCTTTCTTTGAAAGGACACTCAAAAGCCTGCCATCCATGGATTCTGTCAGTGTTTTGATCTGTTCACCATCAACATTGCGTGCAGCAGCAACCACAGCCTCCCAGACACTGTTCAGAGAGGTGTACTGTTTTCCCTCCTTGTAAATCTCACATTTGATGATGGACCACAGGTTCTCAATGGGGTTCAGATCAGGTGAACAAGGAGGCCATGTCATTAGATTTTCTTCTTTTATACCCTTTCTTGCCAGCCACGCTGTGGAGTACTTGGACGCGTGTGATGGAGCATTGTCCTGCATGAAAATCATGTTTTTCTTGAAGGATGCAGACTTCTTCCTGTACCACTGCTTGAACAAGGTGTCTTCCAGAAACTGGCAGTAGGACTGGGAGTTGAGCTTGACTCCATCCTCAACCTGAAAAGGCCCCACAAGCTCATCTTTGATGATACCAGCCCAAACCAGTACTCCACCTTGCTGGCGTCTGAGTCGGACTGGAGCTCTCTGCCCTTTACCAATCCAGCCACGGGCCCATCCATCTGGCCCATCAAGACTCACTCTCATTTCATCAGTCCATAAAACCTTAGAAAAATCAGTCTTGAGATATTTCTTGGCCCAGTCTTGACGTTTTAGCTTGTGTGTTTTGTTCAGTGGTGGTCGTCTTTCAGCCTTTCTTACCTTGGCCATGTCTCTGAGTATTGCACACCTTGTGCTTTTGGGCACTCCAGTGATGTTGCAGCTCTGAAATATGGCCAAACTGGTGGCAAGTGGCATCTTGGCAGCTGCACGCTTGACTTTTCTCAGTTCATGGGCAGTTATTTTGCGCCTTGGTTTTTCCACACGCTTCTTGCGACCCTGTTGACTATTTTGAATGAAACGCTTGATTGTTCGATGATCACGCTTCAGAAGCTTTGCAATTTTAAGAGTGCTGCATCCCTCTGCAAGATATCTCACTATTTTTGACTTTTCTGAGCCTGTCAAGTCCTTCTTTTGACCCATTTTGCCAAAGGAAAGGAAGTTGCCTAATAATTATGCACACCTGATATAGGGTGTTGATGTCATTAGACCACACCCCTTCTCATTACAGAGATGCACATCACCTAATATGCTTAATTTGTAGTAGGCTTTCGAGCCTATACAGCTTGGAGTAAGACAACATGCATAAAGAGGATGATGTGGTCAAAATACTAATTTGCCTAATAATTCTGCACTCCCTGTATACAGGAATGTAACAGTTAGTACTAACAGTACAACAGCTTGTTCATAGCAGCATATACAGGGATATCACAGTTAGTACTAGCAGTACAGCATCTTGTTAGTAGCAGTGTATAAAGGAAATAAACAGATACTGCTGATAGTACAGCAGCTTGTTGATAGCAGCATATACAGGGATATAAAAATTAGTACTAACAGTACAGAAGCTCATTGATAGCAGCATATACAGGTATATAACAGTTAGTACTAACAGTACAGCGGCTTGATAATAGCAGCATATACAGGGATATAACAGTTAGTACTAACAGTACAGCAGCTTGTTAATAGCAGGATATAACAGTTAGTACTAACAGTACAGCAGCGTGTTAATAGCAGTATATACAGGGATATAAAAGTTAATACTGACAGTACAGTAGTTGTTAATAGCAGCATATACAGGGATATAACAGTTAGAAATAACAGTACAGCAGCTTATTGATAGCAGCTTATACAGGGATATAATAGTTAATACTGACAGTACAGCAGCTTGTTAATAGCAGCATATACAGGGATATAACAGTTAGTACTAACAGTACAGCAGCTTATTGATAGCCGCATATACAGGGATATAACAGTTAGTACTAACAGCACAGCAGCTTATTAATAGCAGCATATACAGGGATATAACAGTTAATACTGACAGTACAGTAGTTGTTAATAGCAGCATATACAGGGATATAACAGTTAGTAATAACAGTACAGCAGCTTATTGATAGCAGCATATACTGGGATGTAACAGTTAATACTGACAATACAGCAGCTTGTTAATAGCAGCTTATACAGGGATATAACAGTTAGTACAGACAGTACAGCAGTTTGTTAATAGCAGCATATACAGGGATATAACAATTAGTATTGACAATAAGTAGCGTGTTAATAGCAGCATATACAGGGATATAACAATTAGTACTGACAGTAAGTAGCGTGTTAATAGCAGCATATACAGGGATATAACAGTTAGTGCTGACAGTACAGCAGCTTATTAATAGCAGCATATACAGGGATATAACAGTTAATACTGAAAGTACAGCAGCTTGTTAATAGCAGCATATACAGGGATATAATAGTTAGTACCGACAGTACAGTAGCTTGTTAAAAGCAGCATATACAGGGATATAACAGTTAGTACTAACAGTACAACAGTGTTTTAATAGCAGCATAAACAGGAATGTTACAGTTAGTACTAACATTACAGAAGCTTAATAATAGCAGCATATACAGGAATATAACAGTTAGTACTAACAGTACAGCAGCTTGTTAATAGCAGCATACACAGGAAAATAACAGTTAGTACTGACAGTACAGGAGCTTGTTGATAACAGCATATATTGGGATATAACAGTTAGTAGTGGCAGTACTGTAGCTTGTTAATAGCAGCATATACAGGAATATAACAGTTAGTACTGACAGTAAATGAGCTTGTTGATAGCAGCATACACAGGGATATAACAGTTAATACTGACAGTACAGCAGCTTGTTAATAGCAGCATATACAGGGATATAACAGTTAGTACTAACAGTACAGCAGCTTATTGATAGCCGCATATACAGGGATATAACAGTTAGTACTAACAGCACAGCAGCTTATTAATAGCAGCATATACAGGAAAATAACAGTTAGTACTAACAGTACAGCGGCTTGTTAATAGCAGAATATAACAGTTAGTACTAACAGTACAGCAGCTTGTAAATATCAGCATATACAGGGATATAACAGTTAATACTGACAGTACAGTAGTTGTTAATAGCAGCATATACAGGGATATAACAGTTAGTAATAACAGTACAGCAGCTTATTGATAGCAGCATATACTGGGATGTAACAGTTAATACTGACAATACAGCAGCTTGTTAATAGCAGCTTATACAGGGATATAACAGTTAGTACTGACAGTACAGCAGTTTGTTAATAGCAGCATATACAGGGATATAACAATTAGTATTGACAATAAGTAGCGTGTTAATAGCAGCATATACAGGGATATAACAATTAGTACTGACAGTAAGTAGCGTGTTAATAGCAGCATATTCAGGGATATAACAGTTAGTGCTGACAGTACAGCAGCTTATTAATAGCAGCATATACAGGGATATAACAGTTAATACTGACAGTACAGCAGCTTGTTAATAGCAGCATATACAGGGATATAATAGTTAGTACTGACAGTACAGTAGCTTGTTAATAGCAGCATATACAGGGATATAACAGTTAGTACTAACAGTACAACAGTGTTTTAATAGCAGCATAAACAGGAATGTTACAGTTAGTACTAACATTACAGAAGCTTAATAATAGCAGCATATACAGGAATATAACAGTTAGTACTAACAGTACAGCAGCTTGTTAATAGCAGCATACACAGGAAAATAACAGTTAGTACTGACAGTACAGGAGCTTGTTGATAACAGCATATATTGGGATATAACAGTTAGTAGTGGCAGTACTGTAGCTTGTTAATAGCAGCATATACAGGGATATAACAGTTAGTACTGACAGTAAATGAGCGTGTTGATAACAGCATACACAGGGATATAACAGTTAGTACTAACAGTACAGCAGCTTGTTAATACCAGCATATACAATGATATAACAGTTAGTACTAACAGTACAGCAGCTTGTTAAAAGCAGCATATACAGGGAAATAACAGTTAGTACTAAAAGTACAGCAGCTTGTTAATAACAGCATATACAGGGATATAACAATTAGTACTAACAGTAAGTAGCTTGTTGATACCAACATATACAGGGATATAACAGTAGTGACATTACAGTAGGTTATTGATAGCAGCATATACAGGGATATAACAGTTAGTAGTGATAGTACAGTAGGTTATTGATAGAAACATATACAAGGATATAACAGTTAGTACTGATAGTACAGTAGCTTGTTGACAGCAGCATATACAGGATATAACAGTTAGTACTAACAGTACAGCAGCTTGTTAATAGCAGCAAATACAGGGATATAACAGTTAGCACTAACAGTACAGAAGTTTGTTAATAGCAGCATATACAGGGATATAGCAGTTAGTACTAACAGTACAGCAGCTTATTAATAGCAGCATATACAGGGATATAACAATTAGTACTGACAGTAAGTAGCTTGTTGATACCAAAATATATAGGGATATACTGAAACTATAGCAGTTTGTTAAGAACAGCATATACAGGATATAACAGTTGGCACTGACAGTACAGCAGCTTGTTGATAGCAGCATATACAGAGATATAACAGTTAGTACTAACAGTACATTAGCTTGTTGATAGCAGCACATACAAGGTTATAACATTTAGTACTAACAGTACAGCAGTTGATTTATAGCAGCATATACAGGGATATAACAGTTAGTACTGAGAGTACATTAGCTTGTTAATAGCAGCATATACAGGGATATAACAGTTAGTACTAACAGTACAGCAGCTTATTGATTGCAGCATATACAATGATATAACAGTTAGTACTGACAGTACAGCAGCTTGGTGACAGCAGCTTATACAGGGATATAACAGTTAGTACTAACAGTACAACAGCTTGTTCATAGCAGCATATACAGGGATATAACAGTTAGTACTAGCAGTACAGCATCTTGTTAGTAGCAGTGTATAAAGGAAATAAACAGATACAGCTGATAGTACAGCAGCTTGTTGATAGCAGCATATACAGGGATATAACAATTAGTACTAACAGTACAGAAGCTCATTGATAGCAGCATATACAGGGATATAACAGTTAGTACTAACAGTACAGCGGCTTGATAATAGCAGCATATACAGGGATATAACAGTTAGTACTAACAGTACAGCGACTTGTTAATAGCAGCATATACAGGGATATAACAGTTAGTACTAACAGTACAGCAGCTTGGTAATAGCAGCATATACAGGGATATAACAGTTAGTACTAACAGTACAGCAGCGTGTTGATAGTAGCATATACAGGGAAATAACAGTTAATACTAACAGTACAGCGGCTTGTTTATAGCAGCATATACAGGGATATAACAGTTAGTACTAACAGTACAGCAGCGTGTTGATAGCAGCATATACAGGGATATAACAGTTAGTACTAACAGTACCGCATCTTGTTAGTAGCAGTGTATAAAGGGAATAAACAGATACTGCTGATAGTACAGCAGCTTGTTAATAGCAGCATATACAGGGATATAACAGTTAGTACTAACAGTACAGCAGCTTGTTGATAGCAGCATATACAGGGATATACCAGTTAGTACTAACAGTACATCAGCTTATTAATAGCAGCATATACATGGATATAACAGTTAGTACTAACAGTACAGCAGCTTGTTAATAGCAGCATATACAGGGATATAATAGTTAATACTGACAGTACAGCAGTTTGTTAATAGCAGCATATACAGGGATATAACATTTACTACTAACAGTACAGCAGCGTGTTGATAGCAGCATATACAGTGATATAACAGTTAGTACTAACAGTACAGCAGTATATTAATAGCAGCATATACATGTGGGCTTCCGGTGGGAGGAGCACGTTGAAGCAACACGCGCTCTGTCAGCTCTGTGAGAAGGAGCTGATTTTTCTACAACACCCCGATACCACAGGCTCCTATTGCCGGGGGTGAGAGCCCTGCCTGGGGAGGACGTACCATTCACAGACGGAAGCCTTTTACAGCCAATACAGGCCGGGTGGTACTGGCCGCGAGACACACACAGCAGGTCAGGCACTGAAGAGCAATCGGAGGAGCGTCGGAAGCCTCGACTCTGACTGAATGCTGCTGCTATAAGCAGACGCGATAGAGGCTGGATTCAGCAACAGAGGCAAGGAAGTTTGGCTGCCCCCCTCACCCGGAGACAGACGGGAGGTGTCTCGCTTGGACCCGAGGTCGGGAAGGAGCAGCGGCCGAGGTGGTCACACGGTGGTGAACGCAAGTATTAAAAAGACGCTGAAAGTATAAAGTTGCAACATGTGTGTATAGACCGCTGTGTGTGTCTGTGGGAGGACAGTGAATCTGTTTATATCTGGCTGACTTTAAAAACTTTTCACCCTAATACCGGCTAAGAGGACAAAGGGACACTTACACGTTAAACGAAGTAAAAACCTGAGCTAAACCTTAAACTCTAAACTGCAACCCCGAAGGGAGGGGAGCAGGGAAAAGGGAAAGGGGAAAGACCTCTACATTTAACTCCACCAATAGACGGTACCAAAGGTCCAAATAGAAAATCAATAGAAGTATGTAAGCTGGTCATACCTGCACAGTACAATGGAGTAGGGCTGCTGTATTTACCACATGTAAAAGGGCAAAAAGAAATAGAGAAAGTGGGTTTTTCTATGTCCCCACACCTTCTGTGAAATATTGACTATATACGTTTGCCCCACACAAAGGAGGAGACATAGGGGAGAAGGACAGAAGATAAAATTATAGCAGAAGAGTAGGGGGATTTGGTCCCCTTGTTTTGTTTGTCCTCTTTCTTTTCCTGTTTTCTGGCATTGGTTGAATTAATAATATCAAGTGAATAAAAGTGGTCACGTTCTATAAGCAGCTGGACAATTTCAGAACAGGCCAAGCATATCAGCAGGGATGATTGTGTGCAGTACATTCTGAATTACAAGCCAGCTGATATTATAAGACAAAAGAAGAAAGAAAGACTTCACTCATAATCTTTTTTTTTCCCAGATCCTGGGAACTTGCCTGCTGTTAAGGACGCACTTTTGTCAAGTTTAATATACTGTCAGACTCTCATATATAGGAAATCTCCCTTATACCCCATCATATCGTAGAGGTTAAAAAGGGCTAGATTGGCAGCAATTTATAGGGAGTAAGCAGTATTTATAGGAAAGGATATTATTGTGATCAATTCTGCTCAAAGTAATGGGGATTTATACTGGATATGTGTTTGTGTTGCCTTGAAAGGCTAAAACAGGTGGCGTAATAATACTTCACTAAGATTGGCCGGTTAAGGAAAAGGAAAAATGCTAACCAGCTAATTGGTAACAATAGGGTATTCAAACTAAGAACCTTTTTTCTTTTCTGGAACTATAGCCAAAATTAGCTGAACAAACAAGTAGCACATGTGAGATTGTCTTCTTTTTCCTTAGCAGAAAAATTTTCAATATAAATATAGAAGGTGTACTTAATTTACTAAGTCAAGAAGGGTATTTACTAGCTAAAAGCTCTAAGGTAGAATATCATAAACCACCAAGAATTGCAGTGAAAAATCACGAGGGTAAAATTTAAACTAGAAATCTGGTAAATGGTAACAGTAGCACATTTGGATGGACGCTTGAAAGCAAAACCTTCCTCTATATCTAATTTCACCGGAAGGGCTGCAAGGGGCTAACTGGGCCCTAATTCAAAGAGGCAGTGTGTATCTATAGGAGTAGATATTACTCCAGATAAGCAGTACACAGCATCTGTGATATTCTTATGATAGACTGGCAGTAAAAATTTTTACAAAGGTATATGAAGTTAAGTAACATTTATAGCTTTAAAAACATTCTCAAGGATTGGCATTAGACATAAGTAGCTTTCTTTGCATTTTGAAGGTACTAGGCTAGAAGTAGATCCGGATAAACATAGAAAGTATGTGCAAGCTACGAAGAGTTAATAGTACTTAAAATCTAAGAAATAAGGCTATAAAAAGTTACAACGCTAGCATACCCTTCCTGTTGTTGCTCTATTGGCAGCGGGTGGGGGAGAGGAAGGGAAGAGAGAGAGAGAAGGGGAGGAAGGAAAAAAAACTCTCATATACACAGATTGTTAGGAACTACAGTTAAAGTTATAAGGAAAGGTATTTAAGCCAAAACAAGCATCATGTAAAAGGCTGTGTTACCGCAATTTGACTGATATTTGATCTAATGACTGTATAATAGGTGTAGGTGATACAGCATAAGCCAAGGTTTAACTTAATCTGAAAGGCAGTATTATCAGGTTACTAAGACTATAAAACGAGTCTGGGGGTCCTGATCTGAGGATCAATTTTATTATTTCCTACTCATAGGGGTATATACTAAGTGGGGTTAGAGGGCACACAGTAAGGGGCCACGTCACATTATTTGGCACACATAGCCAGAGACACAAATATTTAACTCACTTTCATTCATTTTCCACACTATCACTTTTCTTATTTTTGCCTGTGGACATTGTCCAACACAAATTGAAAGCACTTTTCAGGGTAATCCTTATCTTTAAGGAACAATTCTACTTAGAATAACATTAGCGGTGACACATTGACACATACTGCGCACGAGCATCTTGATTTTGCACTCCCCCCCCCCCTTTTTTTTTTTTTTTTTTTTTCTCTTCCTGTCAAACACGAGCACACTTAGTCACATATATGGACAAGTATATACCCAATCTCAAGACGAGGTCCCCAGCCATGCCAACAAAGAAAGATAAGAAAGCTAAGGCCATATTAGAGACAGGATCAGAAGGTACAATGGAGGTTTCCATCAATAATGCAGAAAAAAAAATATTGAATAACCAACTAGCAGATTTAATATTGCCCCAATTTGATTCCATTAAAAAGGAGATTGCCACTCTGTCAGCAGAAATTAGGTCATTTTCTAACAGATTATCTGAGGCAGAGGAGAGAGTGTCTGATCTCGAGGATAGACTTAACACTCATGATGTAAATTGGTTGAATTATGAAGAGAAGATTAGATTAATGCAACTTAAAATGGAGGATTTGGAGGATAGATCCCGCAGAAATAATATCCGTATAGTTGGTCTACCTGAAAGCAAAGAGTTTGAGGATCTAGTGCTATTTGGATCAGTCACCTTGCCATCTTTATTAGGGGTGAATATGACCTCAGAAAAAATGAGAGTTGAAAGGGCACACAGAGTTGGGAGCATCAAGAAGTACTCAGATGGGTCCATACGCCCAAGAGTGGTCTTGATAAAATATCTTGATTTCCAAGAAAAAGTAAAGATATTAAGACAGTACAGGAAAAACAAGATACTAAAGATAGACACTAAACAAGTGTTCATTTTCCAAGATTTCTCTGTGGAAACGTCTTCCAAAAGAAAGCTAATGGCACCTTTCTGTACAAATTTGATAAAAGCAGGAATAAAGGCAACAATGAGATATCCAGCTAAAATTATAATCATAAATACGGAAGGTGACAATATCTCTCTAAATTCGGCTGCAGAAGCCGGAAGATATTGCGCAGAGAAAGGTATAGAGGTGCCTAAGGACACACGGTAGGAAGAGAGGTTCCGTAATCATTACAGATTTTCTACTTGGGAATTAAAATGGTTAGATATAGGTGTGCCCTTTTTTTTTTATTTCTTTTTTATTGAATACTTTCTCTTCTTCCCCCCTTCTTCCTTTTTTTTTTTTTTTTTTTTTTTTTCTCTCTTTTCTTTCCCCCCCCCAATCTTCTTCTTCCATGGCGACCATAGTCTCATTTCCCATAGGAAGGTAGAATGGGAGGACAGGGAAAAGAAGCTTTTAATAAAATGATTCCTAAGTAATAAATGTTAAATCTTGTTTCATGGAATGTCGGAGGGATAACCTCCCCCATTAAAAGAAAAAATGTTTTTAAATTGCTCAGAAGGCACCACCCGGATATTATTTTTTTACAAGAGCTGCATTTAAAGGATTCCAACTGGATTTCGGAAATCCGGGCGACCCCCTGCAATAGTAGGAAATGTGGCGTGGCTATACTGATTAATAAGAAATTAGAATATAAAATTAATAAACAGGAATTAGATCCGGCAGGGAGATTTATTATCTTACAATTAGAAACTGAACATAAAATATGGACATTTTGTAATGTTTATGGTCCAAATGGATTAGATAGAGAGTTCTGGGCAAAATTGATGAATAAATTAATACCCTATTTAGGGCAAAACATAATCTTGGCTGGGGATTTAAATGCAACGATGCAGCCATATCTAGATAGATTCCGTTTTAAAGGTAATAAACAACATATGAGTGTGGCAAGAGTTCTTAGAGAATTTGCAAAAAAACTTAAATTAAAAGACATATGGCGCCTACAACATCCAGACGAACGCAGTTTCTCATGCGAATCAAAAGGACACAAATTTTTTTCGCGTATAGACATGTTCTTGGTGGAGGAAAATATTCTTTCAAGTGATCTAGAGTCAAAAGTAGCTGAAATACTAATTTCTGATGATGCAATAATCACTTTAAAAGTGGATGGGAAGATAAATAAGAGAGCTAATAACATAAATGCATTTTTTTCCCCTAAATATATGATATTTGATGAGGAATTTCATAAGTGGCTCGCACGGAAATGGAAAGACTATTATGAATTAAATCAGGCGCATATGTCGAAAATAGAAACATTTTGGGAAGCAGGGAAGGCAGTTCTGAGGGGGGAAATTAAATCATATATGATAATAAGAAAACGCAAGTGGAAGGCCAGAGATATACAACTAGCAAATTATCTTAAAAATTGTTATGGTAAATATATTAGCAACCCTAACCCAGACACATGGAAAAAATATATGCAAGCAAAAAATGAGAGAGAGCTATATATGAGAGAGTCTTGGGCACGGGAAGATATGAAGACGAGGGCATATTGCCAGGGGTATCAGGGGATCTCCGCTCAGCATCTAGCTAAAATTGTTAAATTTAGGAAAAAAAGGAATATGATCCCCATAATTAAGGAAGGTACCGAAACATTTACACAATCCTCTGAAATAAGGGAGGCTTTCTTTAGGTTCTATCAAAAACTATATTCCAAGGAGGAAATTAGCGAGAAGGAGAAGGCTAAATTCTGGCAAAAGATTAATATCCCAAGAATATCTGGAGAAGCTCTTCAATTAATCAATAAAGATATTACGGAAGAGGAAATTAAGCACACGATAGAAAGAACTAAAGCCAATAAGGCGCCTGGGCCTGATGGCCTCCCAGCGGAATTCTATAAAATGATAAGTGAGGAAATAGCGGGAACATTGGCCAGATTATACAACAGTTATTATATGCAAGGTAAACTGGATTCCCCATATTTTACAGATTCAATAATTTCTTTAATCCATAAAAAAGGCAGGAATGTGGAGGATATGGGATCGTATCGCCCCATATCTCTCCTGAACCAGGACTATAACATTTTTACATCAATTTTAGCCGACAGATTAAAAAGAGCAGTAGGGGATCTGATACATACAGATCAGACAGGCTTCATTCCTGGAAGAAATCCAGTACGCAACATGCGACGAGTCCTAGTCATGTTAGACTATTATCATAATAAGAATCAAGATTCTAGTAAAGAAAGTGTAAAGGACTTAGCCCTTTTAACAATCGACGCCGAAAAGGCATTCGACTCAGTCGCATGGGATCATTTATTTACTGCTCTAAATAAATTTGGTATAGAGGGAAATCTAGTTAATGTAATAAAGAAGATATACAGTAATCCCAGATCTCAACTTTTAGTAAATGAGGAACTTTCAAACTACATCACACTACAAAGGGGGACAAGACAAGGCTGCCCGCTATCACCATTACTATTTGATATCGCGCTTGAACCATTGGCAGTACTGTTAAGACAGGAGATGCTAGGGATTCCGCTGGGAGGTCAGAGGGTAACCATCTCACTTTATGCAGACGACATTGTTCTGTTCTTACAGGATACCAATGTAAGCATTCCTAAATGTTTAGAAATTATTAAGAGCTTCAGCCAATTCTCAGGATATAAAATCAACTCCGAGAAATCGGAGTTATTATGGATTATTAAAACAAGGAGAAGCTGCACTCAGCATATATTCAGAGAAGTGAGCCATATTAATTATTTAGGTATTAAACTGAGTAAAAACCCTAAGGACTGGTACTATTTAAATTATAGTGAATTTTTTAATAATCTCCAGGAGAAACTGGAAAGGTGGAATATACATTACCTATCCCTATCTGCAAAAATAATGCTGATAAAAGCAATAGTCTTCCCCCAACTACTGTTCTTGATGCAGAACTTACCATTATTCATCTCCAAACGGGATGTGGGCAAATATAAAAAGGCATGTACTAGGTTTATATGGGGAAAGAAGAGACCTAGGTTAGCCTTAGAGAAACTCACACAGAGTAAAAAATATGGCGGCCTGTCGTTACCTAATATTACACATTATAATATTGTAACACTTATTAAATTTGGTATAGATTGGATCTTAGAGACAAATCATGTTACATACTATATAATAGAGTCTGCATTAATAGCGCCATTTGACCTTAAGGCAATCTTGCATCACCCTCACTGCAGGTTACCAAGCAATATAAGCAATTTGCCCACATTTGCTAATGTTGTTCTTGCATGGCAAAAATATTGTGCCCTCAGAGGCCAAGATTTTCAACTATCAAAATATTTGCCAATTATAGGAACCCTAGATTTTACAGCAGGGACATACAGCGCAGTATTCAGATCTTGGAGGCAAAAAGGAATAACGTATTTTGCTCAGATAATGCAACGGGATGGAGAGATAATACAAACATATGAGGAATTAGCAAGGTACTTCCATCTACCGTCAAATAATTTCTTTGCATATCTGCAAGCCAGAAGCTTTCTTTCAGAACGGTTACAGAAGCATAGAATGGTCTGGGACCCAGGTATTGAGTCAGGACTTAAACTATATAAGGCAGGGAAGTGTGCATTATCTTACTTGTATCAGGCGATACAGGCCGTATCGGGAGAAAATCATTTGAATAAAATGAAGGAGACACTCCTTAGACAATTACAAAGAGTTTCGAGCGGGCCAGGGAAGCAACTCTGTTGGTGACCTGGAGAGAAGCGCAGTTTAAACTGATGAATAACTATTATCTTACACCTTACAGGATAGGGAAGTGGGGGCAGGGAGGGCAAAATGCGATATGTTTAAAATGCAGGCAAGTGATGGCAGATTTGAAACATTGCCTCTGGGAGTGCCCGAAAATTAGACAATTCTGGGGGAAAGTACAATACTGGCTAAACAGATTTTTGCAAGAGAGGGTTGAAATTTCCCAGCGTAATGTATTTTTTCTAGAAAAAAAATTCAGACAAAGAGGTGATAGACTGCTTGTGAATATGGCCATTTTGGCCGCACGTAATTTAATATGTCAGAAGTGGAGATCCCCTGATTCCCCTAGGCTAGTAGAATTTACTAACAACATGAAATTACAAATGACAGTAGAAAGACAAGGCTTAACTCGAGTGCCGGAAAAACAGTTTAGAACGTTTTTTGATAAATGGAAGAATATAATCTTGTCATGGTCTCCTGAAACTCAAACCCAGTTCATTGCCCCTTTAAGGAGCTCGCCCTATTTAACCATGTTGGTCGTGGAGGAAGTACTCCCTCAACAGTGGATGTAAAAATAAACATTTAAAGAACGAGACAGCGGTTTGCCATGGTTGGTTTCTCTTTCTTCACCCCTTTTTCCTTCCCCCTCTTCCCCCCCCCCTTTTTTTTTTTTTTTTTTTTCCCTTTTTCTCTTTTTTCTATATTTTTTCTTTTTTTTCCTTTTGATATTGGTCAATCAGCAGGGTTACCACGCACCGGGGAACATACGGTACTCTATCTTGAGGAGGTCTGATATAAAAGATAAAGATTTTATAAAGATAGAGACTCCTCTTTCTCCTTTTTTAGGTTTATTCAAAAAGCGAATGGATGAATAAATAGAAATTAATATTTAGGATAAAATAAACGGGAAGATTATGTTGCTTGTTCTTTTCTTTATGTATAGTTAAAATAAGATACAAATCAGTTACAATGGTATTTGCGATACTCATTTGTGAGAATTTATTTGGAAATTGTATATGATATGATTATCTGTCTTATTTGTATTTCATAACATTATTGTTTTCAAAATGGCAAAGCATTTGTTTGTCGGATTTTCAATAAAATGATTATAAAAAAAATAAAATAAAAAAAATAGCAGCATATACAGGGATATAACAGTTAGTACTAACAGTACAGCAGCTTGTTAATAGCAGCATATACAGGGATATAACAGTTAGTACTGACAGTACAGTAGCTTGTTAATAGCAGCATATACAGGGATATAACATTTAGTACTAACAGTACAGCAGCTTATTAATAGCAGCATATACAGGTATATAACCGTTAATACTAACAGTACAGCAGCTTGTTAATAGCAGCATATACAGGGATATAACAGTTAGTACTAACAGTACAGCAGCTTGTTAATAGCAGTTTATACAGGGATATAACAGTTAGTACTAACAGTACAGCAGCTTGTTAATAGCAACATATACAGGGATATAACATTTACTACTAACAGTACAGCATCTTTTTAATAGCAGCATATACAGGGATATAACAGTTAGTGCTAACAGTACAGCAGCTTATTAATAGCAGCATATACAGGGAAATAAAAGTTAGTGCTGACAGTACAGCAGCTTGTTAATAGCCGCATATACAGGATATAACAGTTAGTACTAACAGTAGAGCAGCTTGTTAATAGCAGCATATACAGGGATATAACAGTACTAACAGTACAGAAGTTTGTTAATAGCAGCATATACAGGGATATAGCAGTTAGTACTAACAGTAAAGCAGCTTGCTAATAGCAGCATATACAGGGATATAACAATTAGTACTGACAGTAAGTAGCTTGTTGATACCAAAATATATAGGGATATAACAGTTATTACTGACACTATAGCAGTTTGTTAATAGCAGCATATACAGGATATAACAGTTAGTACTGACAGTAAAGCAGCTTATTAATAGCAGCATATACAGGGATATAACAGTTAGTACTAACAGTACAGCAGCTTGTTAATAGCAACATAAACAGGGATATAACAGTTAGTACTAACGGTACAGCAGCTTGTTAATAGCAGCATATACAGGGATATAACAGTACTAACAGTACAGCAGCTTGTTAATAGCAGCATATACAGGGATATAACAGTTAGTACTAACAGTACAGCAGCTTGTTAATAGCAGTTTATACAGGGATATAACAGTTAGTACTGACAGTACAGCAGCTTGTTGATAGCAGCATATACAGGGATATAACAGTTAGTACTAACAGTACAGCAGCTTGTTGATAGCAGCATATACAGGGATATAACAGTTAGTACTGACAGTACAGCAGCTTGTTGATAGCAGCATATACAGAAATATAACAGTTAGTACTAACAGTACAGTAGCTTGTTGATAGCAGCACATACAAGGTTATAACATTTAGTACTAACAGTACAGCAGTTGATTTATAGCAGCATATACAGGGATATAACAGTTAGTACTGACAGTACAGCAGCTTGTTGATAGCAGCATATACAGGGATATAACAGTTAGTACTAACAGTACAGCAGCTTGTTAATAGCAGCATATAAAGGGATATAACAGTTAGTACTAACAGTACAGCAGCTTGTTAATAGCAGCATATACAGGGATATAACAGTTAGTACTAACAGTACAGCAGCTTGTTAATAGCAGCATATACAGGGATATAACAGTTAGTACTAACAGTACAGTAGCTTGTTGATAGCAGCACATACAAGGTTATAACATTTAGTACTAACAGTACAGCAGTTGATTTATAGCAGCATATACAGGGATATAACAGTTAGTACTGACAGTACAGCAGCTTGTTAATAGCAGCATATACAGGGATATAACAGTTAGTACTAACAGTACAGCAGCTTGTTAATAGCAGCATATACAGGGATATAACAGTTAGTACTAACAGTACAGCAGCTTGTTAATAGCAGCATATACAGGGATAAAACAGTTAGTACTAACAGTACAGCAGATTGTTAATAGCAGCATATACAGGGATATAACAGTTATTACTAACAGTACATTAGCTTGTTGATAGCAGCATATACAGGGATATAACAGTTAGTACTAACAGTACAGCATCTTATTGATAGCAGCATATACAGGGATATAACAGTTAGTACTAACAGTACAGTAGCTTGTTGATAGCAGCATATACAGGGATATAGTTAGTACTGACAATACAGAAGCTTGTGTTTATTGTAGGCACATATATGCAAACACACAGATAAAAACATACATATAAACAAACACACATATAGAAATACACACATGTGCGCACACACATACAAATATATATATATATTTATATACAAACAACAGCAAGAATAGGAGACAGCGCTAAAATGCAATCACTACAATAAAGATCAAATAAAGATAAATAAATACAAATAAATAAAAATAGATATGTATAGAATTACTAGCAGATACACAACAAATACAAAAAAATCATAAAAAGTTCATAAAAAGTTCATAAACAGTTCATAAAACGTTCATAAAATGTTCATACAAGTGATGTTATAAAAAAGCAGAGTCTAAGACAGTAAAAACACACACACCAGATAGTGGTTCCTTCACGCCCCACTGGATGTGCACTCACTTTAAGAACCCTCAATCCATATGAGGTAAGAAGAGAGCTGTATCGGTCTAGCACCTCCCAGAGTATGGATAAAGATGTCTCAGGGTAATAATCTTTGGGATGCTCGGCTTGTAGCTTCAGAAACTTACTGTACCAGAGTGAATCCTCCACACAATCCCCTCCGGTTTAGATCGCCATCTCAGCAGAGAGTGAAGATAGAAAAAACAAGCCAGACGGACTAATAGTGTTATACCGTTTATTGAAAATACAACACAATAAAAAGGAGGGTTATACAACTTACACTTGATGACCTCAATGCTATGAAGTATGTAAAAAACAAAATAAACCTCCTCGCAATTTACCTGAATACAAATGCCCACAAAGACATCCAAGAAAGCCCAGTCTGGGTGAGGCCAGATGCTTCTAGAACCTTACGCATTTCAAAGGGTTAGAATGAATATAACTCCCTTCTTCATCAGAGGTATCTCTGTAATCTCAATAAACGGTATAACGCTATTAGTCCGTCTGGCTTGTGTTTTCTATCTTCACTCTCTGCCTAGATGGCAATCTAAACCGGAGGGGATTGTGTGGAGGATTCACTCTGCTACTGAAAGTTTCTGAAGCTACAAGCCGAGCATCCCAAAGATTACTACCCTGAGACATCTTTATCCATACTCTGGGAGGTGCCAGACCGATATAGCTTTCTTCTTACCTCATATGGATTGAGGGTTCTTAAAGTGAGTGCACATCCAGTGGGGCGTGAAGGAACCACTATCTGGTGTGTTTTGTTTACTGTCTTAGACTTTATTTAGCTTTATTTAGCTTTATTGTAGTGATTGAATTTTAGCGCTATCTCCTATTCTTGCTGTTGTTTTTATCTGTATAGAGGGACGTGAGGTTTCTCTCTTCTTTTTGGAGAAAGGCAGCTTCTCTGTGCATTTCTTTTATTTTCCCTTAACCTTTTGGGTGTTATTGTAATCTGACCCTATATATGAGCAATTATGGGGCTTGTTTGTATATATATAAATATATATTTATATATATGTACAGACACACCCATAAAAACACATGCACACACACCACACACACGTACACCACATATACACACACACACACCACATACATACACACGCACATATCAAATGCATACACACACCACATACATACACCCACACTTATACCCCACACACACACACACACCACATATACACACACACACACACACCACATACATACACACGCACATACCAAATGTATACACACACCACATACATACACCCACACTTATACCCCACACACACACCACATATACACACACACACACCACATACATACACACACACACATACCACATACATACACACACACATACCACATACATACACCCACACTTATACCCCACACACACACCACATACACACACACATACCACATACATACACCCACACTTATACCCCCCACACACACCACATACACACCACATACATACACCCACACTTATACCCCACACACACACCACATACATACACACACACACCACATACATACACACACACACACATACCACATACATACACACACACCACGTACATACACACACACAACATACACACACACACACACACACCACGTACATACACACACACCACTTCCATAACAAACACATCACACACATACACACGCAACACACACACACTCACCACACACGCGTACCGCATAAACACACACACACTAAGCATATACATACACACACCACACTCACACATACAACATACCAACACACCACACACACACATACTACATAAAAACACACACAACGCACATACATACACACACGGACAACAGACACACATACCACACATGCAAATACATACACACACCAGACACAAGTACCACACATGCACATACATACAAATAGACACACACAACGCACGTACAAACACACATATGTAAACAAATGCACAAACATACACAAGCACCTTTAAAGGGATAGAAAGGTCAAAATTGAGCTGTGCATGGGTGCATTTCAGTTTTAAATAGAAGCATTTTGGAATATACTTCCATTAGCAAAAATGCTTCTAGCAAAATCTATTACTGTTTTTCAGTGGCATACACATGTATGCTGTGAGAGCCGTGCACCAGCATTCAAACATCTCACTTTCAGCAGTGGTAAAATCTATTACTGTTTTTCAGTGACATACACATGTATGCTGTGAGAGCCGTGCACCAGCATTCAAACACCTCACCTTCAGCAGTGGTAAAATCTGTTTTTCAGTGACATACACATGTATGCTGTGAGAGCCGTGCACCTCACCTTCAGCAGTGGTAAAATCTATTACTGTTTTTCAGTGACATACACATGTATGCTGTGAGAGCCGTGCACCTCACCTTCAGCAGTGGTAAAATCTATTACTGTTTTTCAGTGACATACACATGTATGCTGTGAGAGCCGTGCACCTCACCTTCAGCAGTGGTAAAATCTATTACTGTTTTTCAGTGACATACACATGTATGCTGTGAGAGCCGTGCACCTCACCTTCAGCAGTGGTAAAATCTATTACTATTTTTCAGTGACATACACATGTATGCTGTGAGAGCCGTGCACCTCACCTTCAGCAGTGGTAAAATCTATTACTGTTTTTCAGTGACATACACATGTATGCTGTGAGGGCCGTGCACCAGCATTCAAACACCTCACCTTCAGCAGTGGTAAAATCTGTTTTTCAGTGACATACACATGTATGCTGTGAGAGCCGTGTACCTCACCTTCAGCAGTGGTAAAATCTATTACTGTTTTTCAGTGACATACACATGTATGCTGTGAGGGCCGTGCACCTCACCTTCAGCAGTGGTAAAATCTATTACTGTTTTTCAGTGACATACACATGTATGCTGTGAGAGCCGTGCACCTCACCTTCAGCAGTGGTAAAATCTATTACTGTTTTTCAGTGACATACACATGTATGCTGTGAGAGCCGTGTACCTCACCTTCAGCAGTGGTAAAATCTATTACTGTTTTTCAGTGACATACACATGTATGCTGTGAGAGCCGTGTACCTCACCTTCAGCAGTGGTAAAATCTATTACTGTTTTTCAGTGACATACACATGTATGCTGTGAGAGCCGTGCACCTCACCTTCAGCAGTGGTAAAATCTATTACTGTTTTTCAGTGACATACACATGTATGCTGTGAGGGCCGTGCACCTCATCTTCAGCAGTGGTAAAATCTATTACTGTTTTTCAGTGACATACACATGTATGCTGTGAGAGCCGTGTACCTCACCTTCAGCAGTGGTAAAATCTATTACTGTTTTTCAGTGACATACACACGTATGCTGTGAGGGCCGTGCACCTCACCTTCAGCAGTGGTATGTATGGCAGAAGTCTTCACAACAAGCTCACTAATAACGCTCCCTGTGCAATTTATTGAACGGATAGGGCTTGCTAAAAAAGCATTAGCCACATGAAGATGCAATGGTGAAGATATTTACCCATCTACTTGTAACACCATCTGCGCATTATTGTTACCGTGAGACCGAACACAAGAGAATGCACCTCGCGCTCCTTTTCTAATCTAGCACTTTATGGGGTTTAGAATTCCAACTTAATGGGTCATCAAAGCCATTGTTATGTATGTAGTAGAGATTATAATATGATTTTACTGGAAGAAATCTGCAAAATAAATGTCTTAAAAAACATTTAACACTGTAATATCTTTAATAAAATGTGAATTGTTTTCCAGTTCAGGAACACACCTCTTGTTATTTTATCTACACTGCTGTGGCCATATAGGAATAGAGATAAATGGAGAATATGTGCAGCATGTTGCAGGGTCAGAATTCAGAACTCCACAGAATGCACTCTAGCTTCTTTGGGTACATGAAAAGAAAAGTATTTTTTTTATATTTAAATCACAGAAAAGAGAGCAAATAAAAAAGTACATTGCAAATGTTTTTACTATGTATAATTATAGATCGTGAATTCTATTTTTGTGTTTAATTTTGTTATCACGATTTTCTCAACCTTCAGTTGACAATTTCATGCTGGTCTTTACACGTTGGTGGCCAAAGACCTCTCTCACAGCCAATCGGTTATGAGTTGCGTTGTTGTGCAGCAACAAAGCAGGGGATTGTGGGAAATGGCATTATCTGGCCGATTGCTTTTTATTTCTACCTGAAAGAGTCTGCCTGTTGCCTGATTACTCTCTAATCCATACTGATAATCTGGGAGAAAAGAAACAGCTATCACACAGCCAGAAAATGAAATGCAGAAAAAAAAGAGAAAAGATGAATTTCCTCACATCTGTTTAATAAGTGTTTGTCATCCATAGTGCTCTGTTTAATAAGATGAAGCTATGATCCTCAGCACTCTTCACCTTTATGTAAATCCCTCTATGATTGCAGCTCCAAGATGGGGGGGGGGGGGGTGACAGGGTTTATAGCAGAAGGCAAACAGAGGAAAAGCCAGAGGCTCCGAGGGCAAAATGTAATCTCTGTGCTAATCTCAGGCATAATATCATCTGCTAACCCACAGCATGTGTTCTACTTGATGTCCATATTTCCAGCCTGGGCTGGCACATTGCTCATTGTAACATTGGCTGTGCCAGGCACATGAACAGAAATGTGAGTCTGTTTTAAAGGGTCCTTGAGACTGGAAACGCATTGAAGTAAGAGCCCCTGCGTGGGGTTTGTCATTATATCATTTTGTGATGTTTGTAAAGAACTAAGGACTAGATTACACGTGGACACAAGTTTAATGTGCCACGGTTTACAGGCATATGTTAAATAACCAGCTATTTCAAGTGGCTGTTTAATGCTACTGCGATCTTGCAGTGGAATTCATTAACCAGATATCAGATCTCTGGGTACCCCAATTTCCCCCGAAATAAAGTGAACAGTTCCTTTTTAAAAACAAAAAATATGAGCATCTTTTTTATTTTTTATTAAAACAACTGCACAAAGCAGTTATAAGGGGTTAAAGTGAGGGGATGTGGGTGCACTGAAAAGTGCCTTTACATTGAGATCTATGGGGATCTGTGTGTCCTCTATAAATATATATGCATGTGCTTATATACATATATATTTATGAGCTAATATGTGTATATACACATATAAACACATAAATATATAAATGTATATACACATATAAACACATAAATATATATATATGTATATACACATATAAACACATAAATATATAAATGTATATACACATATAAACACATAAATATATAAATGTATATACACATATAAACACATAAATATATATATATATGTATATACACATATAAACACATAAATATATAAATGTATATACGCATATAAACACATAAATATATAAATGTATATACACATATAAACACATAAATATATATATATATATATAAATATATACACATATAAACACATAAATATATAAATGTATATATGCATATAAACACATTAATATATACATGTATATACGCATATAAACACATAAATATATAAATGTATTTACGCATATAAACACATAAATATATAAATGTATATACACATATAAACACATAAATATATAAATGCATATACGCATATAAACACAAAAATATATAAATGTATATACACATATAAACACATAAATATATAAATGTATATACACATATAAACACATAAATAAATATATGTATATACACATAAACACATAAAAATATATAAATGTATATACACATATAAACACATAAATAAATATATGTATATACACATAAACACATAAATATATATATATATATATATATATATATATATATATATATATATATGTATATACGCATATAAACACATAAATATATAAATGTATATACGCATATAAACACATAAATATATAAATGTATTTACACATATAAACACATAAATATATAAATGTATATACACATATAAACACATAAATATATATATATATATATATATATATATATATATATATATATATATATATGTACACATATAAACACATAAATATATAAATGTATAAACACATATAAACACATAAATATATATATGTATATACACATATAAACACATAAATATATATATGTATATACACATATAAACACATAAATATATATATGTATATACACATATAAACACATAAATATATATATGTATATACACATATAAACACATAAATATATAAATGTATTTACACATATAAACACATAAATATATAAATGTATATACGCATATAAACACATAAATATATATATATATATATATATATATATATATATATATATATATATATATATATATGTACACATATAAACACATAAATATATAAATGTATATACACATATAAACACATAAATATATATATATATATATATATATATATATATATATATATATATATGTACACATATAAACACATAAATATATAAATGTATAAACACATATAAACACATAAATATATATATGTATATACACATATAAACACATAAATATATATATGTATATACACATATAAACACATAAATATATATATGTATATACACATATAAACACATAAATATATATATGTATATACGCATATAAACACATAAATATATAAATGTATTTACACATATAAACACATAAATATATATATGTATGTACACATATAAACACATAAATATATAAATGTATATACACATATAAACACATAAATATATATGTATATAAACATATAAACACATAAATATATATATGTATATACACATATAAACACATAAATATATATATGTATATATTTCTATGTGTATATATATTTATATATTTAAAATATGCTGCCCAATGCTGTATTACTTACCCCCTTTGCTGTGTTAAGTTCTGTGCTGTGTCTATCGGCATCTGAACGAGGCTCCTAATGTAGCCTATAGAAGCGTGCTCTCGTGAGCGCAAAGCTCCCATGAAATGAGAAAATGATGTAGAGTTTGCATTGCACTCAACTTGTAGTACCAGCGCACATTTGCGTGCACCTGTATTACTGATTGGAGCGCACATATCATGCTAGCAAAAGTGCAGTTTTGCACTCCATTGGTAATCTTGCCCTAAGTGAGCAGAGGATGTTAGTGCACAACTTGCTTACTGGGTGTGCGTCTCATTAAATTATCTTTCCACAAGTGAATTTGTATTGTGTATTGGGTATTCACACTTCTACTCCAGCAGCCCTATTTTGGCAAGCGAATAGTAGACACACCACAAATCCAGGCCAATGTATCTGGCAAGAGTAAAGCCTGATAATTGGTTTGGATACAAAGAATAATTAGGAAAATGATAGCAGCTAAATAAATAAATGAAATGAAAAGCAAGGAAGGACAGGAGAGCGACACAGGAACAATACGATGAATTAAAGAATTGAGGGCACACATGATGCACGTTATATAATTCAGCACTAATTGCCAGGTTACAGTCTCTGTCCTATCTTGTGCCATTAGCAGAGCTGTCAGTCAGCGCAGACCCTTTGTAATGAGGCTACAGACTGATAAATGCAGAGCTTTTGCTTTTCATTTCAAGGCTGCAGTTTTAGAAGCTTCTGGCAGGTCACTGAGTGAAATACCAAATGGAAATGCCATGAATATGATATTGCTGGGTATACAAGATTAATTATCAATATGCACAAAGCACAGACAGCTTCCTAGTCACTGCACATAGGCCTAGATTTGGAGTTTGGCGGTAGATGGGCTGTTAACGCTCCGCGGGCTTTTTTCTGGCCGCACCATAAAATTAACTCTGGTATCGAGAGTTCAAAAAAATGCTGCGTTAGGCTCCAAAAAAGGAGCGTAGAGCATTTTTACCGCAAATGCAACTCTCGATACCAGAGTTGCTTACGGACGCGGCCAGCCTCAAAAACGTGCTCGTGCACGATTCTCCCATAGGAAACAATGGGGCTGTTTGAGCTGAAAAAAAAACCTAACACCTGCAAAAAAGCAGCGTTCAGCTCCTAACGCAGCCCCATTGTTTCCTATGGGGAAACACTTCCTACGTCTGCACCTAACATTCTAACATGTACCCCGAGTCTAAACACCCCTACCCTTACACTTATTAACCCCTAATCTGCCGCCCCCGCTATCGCTGACCCCTGCATATTATTATTAACCCCTAATCTGCCGCTCCGTAAACCGCCGCTACTTACATTATCCCTATGTACCCCTAATCTGCTGCCCCTAACACCGCCGACCCCTATATTATATTTATTAACCCCTAATCTGCCCCCCTCAACGTCGCCGACACCTGCCTACACTTATTAACCCTTAATCTGCCGAGCGGACCTGAGCGCTACTATAATAAAGTTATTAACCCCTAATCCGCCTCACTAACCCTATCATAAATAGTATTAACCCCTAATCTGCCCTCCCTAACATCGCCGACACCTAACTTCAATTATTAACCCCTAATCTGACGACCGAATCTCGCCGCTATTCTAATAAATGTATTAACCCCTAAAGCTAAGTCTAACCCTAATACTAACACCCCCCTAAGTTAAATATAATTTAAATCTAACGAAATTAATTATCTCTTATTAAATAAATTATTCCTATTTAAAGCTAAATACTTACCTGTAAAATAAATCCTAATATAGCTACAATATAAATTATAATTATATTATAGCTATTTTAGGATTAATATTTATTTTACAGGCAACTTTGTATTTATTTTAACCAGGTACAATAGCTATTAAATAGTTAAGAACTATTTAATAGTTACCTAGTTAAAATAATAACAAAATTACCTGTAAAATAAGTCCTAACCTAAGTTATCAGCCAATCAGATTGAGCTCGCATTCTATTGGCTGTTCCGATCAGCCAATAGAATGCGAGCTCAATCTGATTGGCTGATTGGATCAGCCAATCGGATTAAACTTGATTCTGATTGGCTGATTCCATCAGCCAATCAGAATATTCCTACCTTAATTCCGATTGGCTGATAGAATCCTATCAGCCAATCGGAATTCGAGGGACGCCATCTTGCATGACGTCCCTTAAAGGAACCGTCATTCGTCGGGAGACGCCGGAAGAAGAGGATGGATCCGCGTTGGATGCTTCAACATGGACCCGCTCCGCACCGGATGGAAGAAGATCGAAGATGCCGCTTGGATGAAGAAGTTTGCCAGTCCGGATGTCCTCTTCTTGCCGGATAGGAGGAAGACTTTGGAGCCTCTTCTGGACCTCTTCAGCACCGGATGCCAGGACGGATCGGTGATACCTGTTGAGGTGAAGACAAGGTAGGAAGATCTTCAGGGGCTTAGTGTTAGGTTTATTTAAGGGGGGTTTGGGTTAGATTAGGGGTATGTGGGTGGTGGGTTGTAATGTTGGGGGGGGGTATTGTATGTTTTTTTTTTACAGGCAAAAGAGCTGATTTTCTTGGGGCATGCCCCGCAAAGGGCCCTGTTCAGGGCTGGTAAGGTAAAAGAGCTTTTATATTTATTAATTTAGAATAGGGTAGGGAATTTTTTATTTTGGGGGTCTTTGTTATTTTATTAGGGGGCTTAGAGTAGGTGTAATTAGTTTAAAATTGTTGTAATATTTTTCTTATGTTTGTAAATATTTTTTTATTTTTTGTAACTTAGTTCTTTTTTATTTTTTGTACTTTAGTTAGTTTATGTAATTGTAGTTATTTGTAGAAATTGTATTTAATTTATTTATTGATAGTGTAGTGTTAGGTTTTATTGTAGGTAATTGTAGGTATTTTATTTAATTAATTTATTGATAGGGTAGTGTTAGGTTTAATTATAACTTAGGTTAGGACTTATTTTACAGGTAATTTTGTTATTATTTTAACTAGGTAACTATTAAATAGTTCTTAACTATTTAATAGCTATTGTACCTGGTTAAAATAATTACAAAGTTGCCTGTAAAATAAATATTAATCCTAAAATAGCTACAATGTAATTATAATTGTACCTGGTTAAAATAATTACAAAGTTGCCTGTAAAATAAATATTAATCCTAAAATAGCTACAATGTAATTATAATTTATATTGTAGCTATATTAGGGTTTATTTTACAGGTAAGTATTTAGCTTTAAATAGGAATCATTTATTTAATAAGAGATAATTAATTTCGTTAGATTTAAATTATATTTAACTTAGGGGGGTGTTAGTATTAGGGTTAGACTTAGCTTTAGGGGTTAATACATTTATTAGAATAGCGGCGAGATTCGGTCGTCAGATTAGGGGTTAATAATTGAAGTTAGGTGTCGGCGATGTTAGGGAGGGCAGATTAGGGGTTAATACTATTTATGATAGGGTTAGTGAGGCGGATTAGGGGTTAATAACTTTATTATAGTAGCGCTCAGGTCCGCTCGGCAGATTAGGGGTTAATAAGTGTAGGCAGGTGTCGGCGACGTTGAGGGGGGCAGATTAGGGGTTAATAAATATAATATAGGGGTCGGCGGTGTTAGGGGCAGCAGATTAGGGGTACATAAGGATAACGTAGGTGGCGGCGCTTTGCGGTCGGCAGATTAGGGGTTAATTATTGTAGGTAGCTGGCGGCGACGTTGTGGGGGGCAGATTAGGGGTTAATAAATATAATATAGGGGTTGGCGGGGTTAGGGGCAGCAGATTAGGGGTACATAAGTATAACGTAGGTGGCGGTCGGCAGATTAGGGGTTAAAAAAATTTAATCGAGTTGCGGCGATGTGGGGGGACCTCAGTTTAGGGGTACATAGGTAGTTTATGGGTGTTAGTGTACTTTAGGGTACAGTAGTTAAGAGCTTTATGAACCGGCGTTAGCCCAGAAAGCTCTTAACTCCTGCTTTTTTCCTGCGGCTGGAGTTTTGTCGTTAGATTTCTAACGCTCACTTCAGAAACGACTCTAAATACCGGAGTTAGAAAGATCCCATTGAAAAGATAGGATACGCAATTGACGTAAGGGGATCTGCGGTATGGAAAAGTCGCGGCTGAAAAGTGAGCGTTAGACCCTATTTTGAGTGACTCCAAATACCGGCGGTAGCCTAAAACCAGCGTTAGGAGCCTCTAACGCTGGTTTTCACGGCTAACGCCAAACTCTAAATCTAGGCCATAATGTGCTGCTAGTTGCGGTGTCAAGCTAGATAACAGGTTGTGCAGCTACACTACATAGGGCTAGATTACAAGTGGAGCGCTTTATTGCATGCCTTTAAACTAGCAAATTTGCCCATTTGCGGGCGCGCAATAAATAACCAGCCATTACAAGTGGCTGGTTATTGCTACAGAAAGCTCTCGGTAGCAATTAGTGCTCCGAAAATTAACCAGAGATCAGTTCATTTTCCAAAAGTTCCCAAAATTGGTCCCAAAATAAAGTATATCATAGTTTTTTATTTAAAAAACGAAGCAGTTTTTAGGGGTTAAAGTTGGCAGCTGTGGGATATTAGAAAAAAAGCATAACTGAAAAGTGCCTTTACATTGCGGTCTATGTGGACTGTTTGTTCCCTGTAAATATGTATGTATTTGCTTATAAACATTTATATTTATGTGTTAATATGTGTATATTCATATCTATACTACAGGGAGTGCAGAATTATTAGGCAAAAGAGTATTTTGACCACATCATCCTCTTTATGCATGTTGTCTTACTCCAAGCTGTATAGGCTCGAAATCCTACTACCAATTAAGCATATTAGGTGATGTGCATCTCTGTAATGAGAAGGGGTGTGGTCTAATGACATCAACACCCTATATCAGGTGTGCATAATTATTAGGCAACTTCCTTTCCTTTGGCAAAATGGGTCAAAAGAAGGACTTGACAGGCTCAGAAAAGTCAAAAATAGTGAGATATCTTGCAGAGGGATGCAGCACTCTTAAAATTGCAAAGCTTCTGAAGCGTGATCATCGAACAATCAAGCGTTTCATTCAAATAGTCAACAGGGTCGCAAGAAGCGTGTGGAAAAACCAAGGCGCAAAATAACTGCCCATGAACTGAGAAAAGTCAAGCGTGCAGCTGCCAAGATGCCACTTGCCAGCAGTTTGGCCATATTTCAGAGCTGCAACATCACTGGAGTGCCCAAAAGCACAAGATGTGCAATACTCAGAGACATGGCCAAGGTAAGAAAGGCTGAAAGACGACCACCACTGAACAAGACACAAAAGCTGAAACATCAAGACTGGGCCAAGAAATATCTCAAGACTGATTTTTCTAAGGTTTTATGGACTGATGAAATGAGAGTGAGTCTTGATGGGCCAGATGGATGGGCCCGTGGCTGGATTGGTAAAGGGCAGAGAGCTCCAGTCCGACTTAGACGCCAGCAAGGTGGAGGTGGAGTACTGGTTTGGGCTGGTATCATCAAAGATGAGCTTGTGGGGCCTTTTCGGGTTGAGGATGGAGTCAAGCTCAACTCCCAGTCCTACTGCCAGTTTCTGGAAGACACCTTCTTCAAGCAGTGGTACAGGAAGAAGTCTGCATCCTTCAAGAAAAACATGATTTTCATGCAGGACAATGCTCCATCACACGCGTCCAAGTACTCCACAGCGTGGCTGGCAAGAAAGGGTATAAAAGAAGAAAATCTAATGACATGGCCTCCTTGTTCACCTGATCTAAACCCCATTGAGAACCTGTGGTCCATCATCAAATGTGAGATTTACAAGGAGGGAAAACAGTACACCTCTCTGAACAGTGTCTGGGAGGCTGTGGTTGCTGCTGCACGCAATGTTGATGGTGAACAGATCAAAACACTGACAGAATCCATGGATGGCAGGCTTTTGAGTGTCCTTGCAAAGGAAGGTGGCTATATTGGTCACTGATTTGTTTTTGTTTTGTTTTTGAATGTCAGAAATGTATATTTGTGAATGTTGAGATGTTATATTGGTTTCACTGGTAAAAATAAATAATTGAAATGGGTATATATTTGTTTTTTGTTAAGTTGCCTAATAATTATGCACAGTAATAGTCACCTGCACACACAGATATCCCCCTAAAATAGCTATAACTAAAAACAAACTAAAAGCTACTTCCAAAACTATTCAGCTTTGATATTAATGAGTTTTTTGGGTTCATTGAGAACATGGTTGTTGTTCAATAATAAAATTAATCCTCAAAAATACAACTTGCCTAATAATTCTGCACTCCCTGTATAATCGCGTTTGTAAAGCGTCCGTCTGTGTCGCCCGTTGCACACGCATCCTCAAAGGAATGTTGACTGCGCGTGCATCCAAAACAATGTTGGCTGCAGCCAAAACAATCGACCTGGATGCAGCATAGGCAAACGGAGCATAATGGAAAGAAAACCTAACCGCCCGCACGATGTATATACAAAAAAACTTAACGGCCGCACAAAGTATTAACAAAAAAAAAAACACCCACACGAAGTATGAACAATAGAAACCTAACCGCCCGCACAAAGTATAACAAAATAATAAAACTAACCAATCGCACAAATTATTAACAAAAAACCTAACCCTTAAAACGCAAAACTCAAATAACAGAATCTACCTAACCCTTAAACCGTGAAGCTCCCGTAACCACAAAGTATTTACAAAAAAACCCCCTAATCCTTAAACCGCAAAGCACCCACAACGCCAACTACATTTTTTTTACAATATGAACCCCTAAACCGCCAAACCCTACAACGCCAACTACCTAATTATACTATTACCCGTAAACCGCAAACCACCCACAACACAAATAATTTAACTAATCACTAAGCCCCCTAACCTAACACCCCCTTAACTAAATCTAATTATATAAAATAAAAAACATTACAATTACACAAAAATTACAACATCTAAAATTACACAAAACAATAAACATAATTATCAAAAATAAAAAAACATTACACCTAACAAAATACACCCAAAAAAGCCCACCCAAAATAAAAACCTTAATCTGAAACTAAAATACAAATAGCCCTTAAAAGGGCTTTTTGTAGGGCTTTAGCCTAAAGAAATCAGCTCTTTTAACCTAAAAAAAATATCAATTACCCACTAAAAGTAGACTCACCCCACCCACACAACCCCCAAAATAAAATAAAAATAAGTCTAAAGAAAAATAAGCTACCTATTGCCTCTAAAGAGGCATTTTTTGTATGGGCATTGCCCTTAAAAGGACAAACAGCTCTTTTGCTGCCCATTAAAATAAAATCTAAAACCCCCCCACTAAAACTAAACTACCAATAGCCAATACAAGGGCCTTTTGTAGGACATTGCCCTAAAAAAACATCTCTTTTAACATGAATAAAGAAACATTTACCCCTAAAAGTAAACCCCCCAATAGGATGAGAGCTACTGAAATCCTATTGGCTGTTGAAATCAGCCAATAGGAATTTTAATAGCTCTCATCCTATTGGCTGATTTTAAAATGTCAGCCAATAGGAATTCAAGGTACCCCTATATAAATGGGGTACCTTGATTTCAATCTTCAGTGTACGGTGGAGACCGTATGAAGAGGATAGATGTCCCCGCGCTGGATGAACATGGATCCACCTAGAACAAGATCTTCACTGCCAGACTTCAGAAACTGTGAGTACCTATTTCGGGGTTAGACTTATGTTTTTATTTAATTTTTTGGGGATGTTTTTTTTTTTTTTAGATTAGGGCATTTTTTATTTTATTTTTATGGGCGCAAAGGAGCTGATTGCCCTTTTAATGGCAATGCCCATACTTATTTAGGTTTCTAATTATTTTTAAATGTTAATTTTATTTAGGGTTAACTTATGGGGGTGTTAGGTTAGGGTTTAGATATTAGATTAATTATTTGCGTTATGGGTGGGTGTTGGCAGGTTAGAGGTTGATTGTTTAAATTAGTTTTTTGCATTGTGTGGGCTTGGCGGTTTAGTATTTTATAGGTTAATTCGTTTTTTGCGTGTTATCTAAATGGCGGTTTAGGGGTTAAACATTTTATAAAATAGAAGATTACAATCTTTGTGCTTGGCGGTTTAATAGTTAATAATTCTATTAAATTGCTATGTGTGGGTTGTCGGATTAGGGGTTAATAATTTTATTATTAGTTGCGGTTTTAAGGGGATGATGGATATGTGGGTGGGTTTGTGGTTTAGTGTTTAATTACTGTATTAGGTAGATTCCAATATGGGTGATTGTCGGCTTAGGGGTTATTAATTTTGTTATTTTTGCGTTTTTGGTTGACGGAGGAATTATGGGTTTTAAAGTTTTGGGAATTTTATTTGGAAGCGGTTAAGTTGTGTTTTTATAGTCGGCTAAGCCCACACATTATTTATACATTTACAAAACATAGTGACTGTATAATCAATGTAGACACTGACACTAAAATAATAAGCAGTTATAATGTATAAATAATGTACATACTGACATAATTTAACAGTTAGCTGTATGTACTGAAAGTAAGTGTATGTATAATTTTACAATAAAAAGTGGAGGCATACAGTGTCAGTTTGTACATGATTTATACAACTGCTTATTATTTTAGTGTCAGTGTGAACATTATTTATACAGTCACTATGCATTGTTACTGTATAAATAATGTGTGGGCGGAGTTATGGAAATTGACGATTGCAACTTCCGAAATTCTTATACGGGCATACTTAATAGAAAAAGACATATATGTCAGTGTCAATCAAACACTGCATGTTTGAGGAAAGCCAAGCCTCTCGTTAGTGGCAAATCAAGTGTGTCGCTTGTGACTAACCATGCCCCTTGCTCGCGCCGTTTAGTCAATTAAAATGTAAAGTGTTTATATTATTTGACGCAGTTTGTAAAAAACAGTCCGTGAGGATAGTTGCTGTAGAGAGAAATCAAAAATGTTAATAGTGGAACATTGTCTGTTGTTTTCTTTTTTAGAAATATTAAGGGGCAAACCTCCTATTCCGTCTTAAATTAATCTAGACTTACTCAAAATAAATACACAACACATATGTATGTGGGAAAAGACCGGTCACGGTCGCATTTATTAACCTAACCTTTATCACGGCTAAATGCCGCATCAGGCAACTTTCAATTTTCTAACTTGTAACAAGTTCAGCAAAAATTGGTGGCGGCATCTACTCCTTATCCTAACCCCTACTGACAGCCGGCCCGGACCCCCCAATCGGGGGACTGCAGCGCAGCACGGGTTGCTTGCGCCCAAAATGGCAGAGAGAGATAGTTGCAGAACTGTAGAGATCTTCAACCAAAGATTAGTAAGGGGGAGGACCCCCCAGGCCGGCACCCGGCAGGCGTCCCTCCCCCATCCAAGGGTGTCACTCAAATCTCTCTCTACCCGCTTCGGGGGACCGAGCCGACCGCCAGCTAGGGCACACAATTCCAGCCCGAGAAGGCACCCACGCCTGGCGAGTCGTAAAACACGCCAATCCATGGTGGAAACTAAAATTACAAGACTTGGACTTACCGGGCTGGCTCACATAAACCTACCCGGGCCGCGTCTGACTAAGCCCTAAAATTACACTAATATGCCGCATCTCCTCTCTCTGGGCTGGGCGGGTGGGAAGTTCTTCTTGAAGTCTGTGCACTGGAACAAAGAGGCCGGATCTACTGCAACAAGAACCTTTAAAGGTGAGTAGAAACCCCCGCCCCCCTCAATTGCAACATTGTTTCACCTAGAACCATCCAGACTTCAAGTCCCTTGCCCCTTAATTTTGCTGCAGGCCCACTAGAGGGCCCTCCACTTCCATAAGGGGCAAACCTCCTATTCCGTCTTAAATTAATCTAGACTTACTCAAAATAAATACACAACACATATGTATGTGGGAAAAGACCGGTCACGGTCGCATTTATTAACCTAACCTTTATCACGGCTAAATACCGCATCAGGCAACTTTCAATTTTATAACTTGTAACAAGTTCAGCAAAAATTGGTGGCGGCATCTACTCCTTATCCTAACCCCTACTGACAGCCGGCCCGGACCCCCCAATCGGGGGACTGCAGCGCAGCACGGGTTGCTTGCGCCCAAAATGGCAGAGAGAGATAGTTGCAGAACTGTAGAGATCTTCAACCAAAGATTAGTAAGGGGGAGGACCCCCCAGGCCGGCACCCGGCAGGCGTCCCTCCCCCATCCAAGGGTGTCACTCAAATCTCTCTCTACCCGCTTCGGGGGACCGAGCCGACCGCCACAAGAGAACAGCTCCCTGCCCTCTTGCCGCCACCACATACACACATAACCAGCATTAACTCAATAACTTACTTAACATGTAACACTGACATAAAACACAACTGTCTTAAACTTTATAAAACTGATAGCAAACTCCTTCTAATGTCTGCTAGAAAAATGTCAATCCCAGCATCCGCCAGGTGAACACCGTCTGAACGGTATAACTCCTTCTTGTCGGCTGTAATTGAGTCATGCCAAATCACAAAGCCGCCCAATGCCGTGACCGCTCTCCCTACTTCCCGGTTGACTTTTTTCTTGACATTATATGCCGCCCTTTGTGTCACAATATGTCTCCATCGCAGCCGTGCAACCACGTTGGACCACCCTACTTGCACACCTTGGAGCCAAACATACACCCATCGTAAATCAGACACCATCTTTCTGATCAGATCCAACACCGGGACAGCACCCAAGTCATTGCCTCCCACATGCAAAATTACAATCTGAGGCTTCCCCCACCTCCTGTGAGCATCCTGAAGGAGTGCTGGCAAATCATCCCAAGCCAATCCCCTGCGGCCCAACCAACGCACATTGGCCCTTGACCACGGAATTCCCAGCTGCTGCCCTTCTGGTAACCTCAACGCCCTGATGGCCGCCCAATGAATAAATGAGTGGCCCACTATCCAAACACGTGATGAAGGGGTATTCCTACCTGAAAGGACATGACATAAATGCTGAGCAACACTCATACAAATCACCCACCCCTTCAGACCTAAGGAGCCCGAGAGAGCTCCCTTCTCACCCCTCCCACGCCCTAAAAGCCCTTCTGACTAGCGTTGAGTGACCTGTCCTGTTGTTTGTTCCGACCCCCGTGAATTCTTCACCGGCCGAATATACAACTTATACCTGCCGGACTTCCAGCGCCCCAGCCGCTGAATTTCCTTGCCTGAAGACCCACACGCAGCAGCCGACGTCGCAGCCCCAATTCTAAATGAGTGAGACCCTATATTAGCAGGGTCCAACCCAGCCATCTTCGCTGTTCTCGCCAGAACCCTGCGGAACTGGAAGGCAGATAAGGATGACCCATCCTCATGTACAAGTAGCTGCAGCGGACCCGCCGGGCGCACTGCGCAGAACTTATCGAAGTTCCACACTGGGCAACACACCTCCTCCTCTGACCTGCCCAAGCATAACCATGCTCCTTTTCCTGCTTGGTCCGTTTTAGACCTAGGAATGAGCAACATAAGGCCATTCTCCGCCGGCCGTACATTTTTCCACAGGATACCGCCAGCGCCCCCAGAACACGATGACGCCACTAGCTCCCCAATCCTAAGTGCCCCTGCAAACGCCAACGCAAATGCCGCGCGGAACAACAAAACTTCGAACTCAGAGGAGCATACCTCCCCCAAGCATCCCATCAACGCCCGCAAACGAGAAGGTGTGATGGGCTCCCTGTGGTCAGGAGGGCGAGGGTCAATGCGACCCCATCCCTTCAGTACCTGCCTAACAAGGAATGACCCCGAAAAATCCTGAATACCAAACGTTCTATTAAAGAACGCCATTGCGGCCAGCCTACTTTGTGCAGCCAATCTAGAGATCCCCTCTTTCCGCAAGCTAGCCAGCCACTCTAAGACCTGTACCTGTGATGCCTTGTGCACCTCAAACCCTTGATTAGCAGCAAAACGTACCCACACCCTCCAGTGACTCACATAGGTTGTCCATGTCTTAGGCGCCACTGAAGCCCGAATCAAAGGGATAACAGTTTCCCAGCCTCTGCCATCTGCCAAAGAAAAGGAGGGCATGTCAAGCCATTCTGCTCTGCCTGAGGGGCAGCCTGCCTAAATAATTCCCAATTAAACCTAGACAACGCATCTGCAACCACATTGTGGACGCCCGGGACGTGACGTGCCACAAAGCAAATGTTAAGCTGCAAGCAGCGCAGCACCAAGTGCCGAAGGTAAGTGACTACCCTCGGGGAAGAAGCCGATAACCTGTTGATGGCGTATACAACGCTCATATTATCTGACCAAAAAACTACAGATTTGTTGGCCAGCGCTGGACCCCACAGTTCAATTGCTACCACAATGGGAAACAGCTCCAACAGCGTCAGGTTCCTGTTAAGGCCAGCTGAAACCCACTCCCTAGGCCAAGGAGCGGCACTCCACGACCCATTTAAGTAAGCCCCATAGCCGTGGCTGCCTGCTGCGTCTGTAAACAGATGCAACGCCTGATTTGACTTGGGCTCTTCCTGCCAAATACAGACGCCATTAAATTGACTCCGAAATTCTTCCCAGACTTCTAAGTCATCCCTCATGTCCTGCGACACTTTAAAACGCCGCGCCCCGACGCGTGGCCCCCGTAATTGCTCTTCCAACCGTCTGTTGAAAACCCTACCCATGGGGATAACCCTACCGGCAAAATTCAGCATACCAAGTAAGGATTGCAGATCTTTTTTGGACACCCAATTTGCCCTTTTCACTGCTTCAACGGCCCTCAACAAGCGCACCACTTTGTCGCCTGGAAGCCGACATACCTCAGCCACTGTGTCAATTTCTATACCTAGAAATGTGAGACAAGTGCACGGACCCTGCGTCTTATCTGATGCCAAAGGGACACCAAACCTGCCCATCATGTCATGCATGACCTCCATTAGGACCCTACATTCTGATGTGTCCGCACGCCCTACCAGAAGAAAGTCATCCAAGTAGTGGGCCACGGCCCCACCACCCGACGCCTTCCATATAACCCAGTGAAGAAACGTACTGAAACTTTCAAATAGGGCACATGACAACGAGCAACCCATGGGCAAGCAACGATCAACATAAAATTCCCCTTCAAATTTCATGCCCATTAGCCTAAAGGCCGACGGGTGCAAAGGGAGAAGCCTAAACGCTGACTCAATGTCCAGTTTAGCCATCAAAGCCGCATGACACCTATCTCTGACCAATGCCAATGCCTCATCAAAGGACTGGTAGTGCACCGAACTAAGCTCGGTGTCGATGGCATCATTCACAGATGCCCCTTTGGGGTAAGACAAGTGGTGTATAAGCCAAAACTTGCCTGAATCCTTCTTTGGGACAACCCCCAATGGAGACACCACCAGGTCCGGGAGAGGATTAGCCTTGAAGGGGCCCACAACTCTCCCCAAGGCCAATTCTTTAGCTAACTTTTCCCTAACCACACCTGGAAACTCATAGGCTGATTTCAGGTTCCTGTGCAACGAGGAACCCACCACCCGGCCCGACACAGGTATCCTAAACCCATCCGCCAAACCCCGGCGGATGAGTTCGGCTACTCCCCTGTCCGGGTACTGTGCCAGCCACACTGCCATGGCCTCAAGCCTAAGAGGCGTTGGGGCCCTTGTTACCAGGGGCCCCTCTTTGGAACTGTTTGTCTCCGCCAACCTCTCTCTTCTTGTTGCAATCAATTCCTGGGTGTGGGCCGCTGCAGAACTTGCAGATGTGACGAAAGGAGCAATTTGCCCCCCTGTCACACTGCTTGTCCTGAAACTTCCAGCATTCCCGTCCGCGTCTCTTCGGACGCGGGGTGCCAGGCCGCCCAGGGCCGGTCCGCGGGCCTGGTGTCTGGCCCGCTTGACCTTCCAACCCCAATTTGGACCACAGGTGGAGCATAGGGTTCCCTACCATCTTTCTATGAAAGGCCATGTCATATTCGCGCCACGCCCCTTCCCTGAACCTGGCATGGACATCATCGATAGTGTCTTCATATTTAAAGAGGTTATGTCCTTGCGTCTGCCATTTATCCAAATAGCAGGTTGCGAGGACTCTGAAGCACCTCTGCCATTCTTCATATGTTTCCGGCCTTTGGACCTTCTTAGGGCCCGTGCCATCTGCTGCCCGCTCTTTCGCGCGACATGCTTCAGGTGAAAGTTCAAAGATGTTCACATAGCGACCATCTTGAATCTTTTTCACCACCTTCGCCTTGAGGTGCCCATAAAGGGAGTGAACCAAGCACGGGTAAGTGTCACCTTGCGAGGCCACTCTCCTTGTCACTGGCACCCCCAAGGGGGGCTGTAAAACTGCACCCCCCCCGGGGACAAACGGAACCAACGCCGAACCCGACGCTTGCGCTGCCTGGCTCTTCACCTGCGCTGCTACCAGTTTCTTAATCATTCTAAACATCTCCTTCTGGCCCTTACCCACTAACCCTAGGTCCCCATCGCTATCTGAACCTGACTCACTAGAGGGTACCATGTGTTCAGTGTGTGTAGAAGTGCCAAGCAAGTACTCACCACTCGGGGCCAAAGGAGGAGCTGCTCCAGTTCCGCTTTGTGCAGCTGCCGTTGCTGCCATTGGAGGGACAGGTTGAGATCCAGAAGGGGGTTGACCAGCTGAGGAATCTATCCGCACTGCTGACGAATCACTGCTAACCTGGGAAAATAAAGGAATATGGGGAGTACTCTGTGCGTAGGATGAGGCCCCCGAGGGGCCCCCAGCCTCCTCCCCCACACGCCTTTTTTCCGTACTACCATCCACAACAGACATCCCAAGCGCAGCAGCCACAGCCTTCCTTATAACTTCTTCATTCACACACCCTGTTTGTGCAATAGCCGCCACCAAAGTCTCCTCACCGTGACCAGCAACCCCCCTTTCAGCTCCAGGCCTGACCCCAGAGACACCTTGTCTGCCTTGAGCATTACACCTTACTGTCTCCTGCATAATCACTGCATTAGGCATGTCTCCCAACACCCCTTGTCTGCCCTGTTCTGCAGACCTTCCGGTCTCATGCATAGCCGATGCATTCGGCCTGTCACGCACTATACCCTGTCTGGCCTGCTCATGCAACGCTCCCGTGTCAGGCATATCCCCCGCATTCATTCCCTCAGCAGACCCGACCACTGCAACGTTCTCTCCCCTTGCCTGAGCCCCAACATCGGGCATCCTGCTTCTACCCCCTCCCGGGGTCTTAAATGCTGCCTTTCTGCCAGGCCGCCTGTTCCCCCTCCCATCAGGGGCCGCATCTTCTGCCCGGAGTCTCCCCAACTTACTGGGGGTTTCTCCGGAAGAGGATCCGCTCCTGCTGCCCACTCTGCGTTTCCTCCTTGAACGCCCGCGCTCCTCCCCGCTCGATGAGTCACATGGGGAGGACGCGCGTGACGTAAACAAGGAGGCGGAGCCAGCCGGGGACGCGCGACGCGGCCTAGTAGCCATCTGAGGCCTGAAGGCCGCACCACTGCCACCCGGGACTTCGCCGTCGCCGCCCGCCCCAGCCGCACCAGGGGCGATGCACGCCGCTAGGGACTGGGCCAAGGAGGCCACGGAAGCCAAGGCCTCCGAGGGTAAGCCCCGCAAATGCTGGCATGTGGCCAGCCAAGCCTCAACCGCCGAGTCCGGCCTCGACACATGGGGCACCGCCGTGCCATCCTGAATAACCGGGAGCATTTGAGCGGCCGCAGAGTCCACTGCAGGCCGCTGCCCTTGCTGCCCGCCACTTGCTGTGGGCCTCCCAACCGCCCCACTACCTGACGGCCCTTCCAGTTCTGTAGTTCCAGAGGGGGCCCCTAGCAAGCCTGGGGCATTAAGTTCCTGAGCCCCGCTTCCCTGATGAGCCCCTTGCCTAACCACTCCTCCCTGTAACCCCAGGCCTCTCCTAGCCCCTGGCCTAGCTCCGGCCCCTTTTTCACTAACTGTCTGAGCCCTGGGGCTGGGAGGTATAACTCCCTCAGAACCTGATTCTTCTCTTGCTCTTGCAGGGCCTCTCATCCCTGGGACCTCCTTCACCACTTCAGCATATCTCTTTGGAGGAACAGCTCTTCTCTTTGCTCGCCTCATCTTGCTACAGCAACAAAAAGTTCTTCTTGAAGTCTGTGCACTGGAACAAAGAGGCCGGATCTACTGCAACAAGAACCTTTAAAGGTGAGTAGAAACCCCCGTCCCCCTCAATTGCAACATTGTTTCACCTAGAACCATCCAGACTTCAAGTCCCTTGCCCCTTAATTTTGCTACAGGCCCACTAGAGGGCCCTCCACTTCCATTAGTTGTTATAAAAAAAAGTTTCTAAATTTCATTTTAAAAGCTTTTTTAAAATCTACACAAAAGCAAGCTAATTAATTTTATAAAGCGTTTCTTAAAGCTATAATACTTAAAAAAAAAAAAAGTTTGTCCAAATAGTGTGTTGCTACATAAGGGCTGATGCTGTATTTGGTAGTTCCAACACCTTACTAACACTTATTTAACTTACTTAATATAACAAATAAACACAGGACACAGAGCTGGGTATAAGACCATATCATGGTCATGGTCATGTTTATTAACATTTGAATAAACCTGACTTCAACGGAAGTCACTAAATATTTAAGCTGTGGCGGCATTCGAGGCCTAGTAAAATGATCACTATTAGCTCCATATGACCGGAGGTCGCAGCCAGGTGTTGTGGAATTGCAAATGCAAAGGGGGGGCCGCCAAACGTGGCTCCACCCCATTCCGTCTAGGAGGCGCGGACGTCCTAAAGGATCTTCAGCCAGCAGACCCATGGGGCCCCCAGGTCACGACCTGAGGACATCACCCCCGCCCATTAGCCCGACTGTCACCTCTGCAGACTCCGCCCTCAGTTGTTAATGGCTACGACCTCACGCCGCTAGGAGATGTATTTTTCTTGTGATGCGCTTCTACCTCTAAGGTACTAGTGGAGCAAAGCCTTACAGATATGCCCCTTCCAGGAAGCACCTAAAGTTACCGCTAAGGTCTTACAACGATTAGGCCAACTAACCCTATCCCTGCCTTTAGCATCTAAAGACCAACAACCGACTAGGAAGCCATCTGCCTGAATGACGCCATTAACTTGTTAACCTTTATATCAACTATTCAAGAAAAAGAGGGTTGGGAGGGAGGGGAAACTTTCTCCTTTGAAAATCCCAGGAAGAAGAGGCCAGATTGTTCCAGAACTTCCCTTATAAATGGTAAGCCTAAGACCTCCCCTTACTTTGCAACATTGTTGCTACTACACTGCACTGGGATTTTTACTAGCCTGTCATGCTCATCCCTTAACTCCATTACAGGAGACTCTGCTACCTTACATTCCCCTAAGGGCTGATGCTGTATTTGGTAGTTCCAACCCCTTACTAACACTTATTTAACTTACTTAATATAACAAATAAACACACGACACAGAGAGCTGGGTATAAGACCATATCATGGTCATGTTTATTAACATTTGAATAAACCTGACTTCAACGGAAGTCGCTAAATATTTAACCTGTGGCGACATTTGAGGCCTAGTAAAATGATCACTATTAGCTCCATATGACCGGAGGTCGTAGCCAGGTGTTGTGGAATTGCAAATGCAAAGGGGGGGGCGCAAAACGTGGCTCCACCCCATTCCGTCTAGGAGGCGCGAGCGTCCTAAAGGATCTTCAGCCAGCAGACCCACAGGGCGGGGCCCCCCAGGTCACGACCTGAGGATATCACCCCCGCCCATTAGCCTGACTGTCACCTCTGCAGACTCCGCCCTCAGTTGTTAATGGCTACGACCTCCCGCCACAAGAGACAGGCACTTCCAAACCTGACTTTTGCCACCACCAGCTAAATATGGCTAACCAAGGCCCTTTTGAGGTCCGCCAAGAAGATCACCAGCCCTTCATCAGATAGGTGTACCCCATGCTGATCTTGCCAGACCACAAAACCTCCTACAGCCAGCACTGCTTTACCCAGCTCCCTGTTCACTTTTTTCCTAACCCTGTAAGCTACTCTAAGTGTGGGGAAATATCTCCAATGCAGCCGGGGAATTATGTTGGACCAGGCCAACCTAACGCCCTGGAACGTTGTACAAATCCACCGTACATCAGACCTCATAGCATTGATGAGGTCGAAAGCCGGTGCGCACCCTAGATCATTTCCCCCCATGTGGAGGAGGATAATATGGGGCTGCCCCCATCTATGTCTAGCATCCTGGAGGAGGGCAGGCAAACCATCTCACTGTAAGCCTCTACGGCCCAACCATCTCACTGATGCCCTTGATGTCGGTAGCCCCAGTTACTGCCCTTCAGGATGAGAGAGAGCCCTCAGGGCCGCCCAGTGCACGTATGAGTGCCCTATGATCCAGGTTTGAGTAGGACCCATAACCACACCTAAAATGGATTACGATTAAGGATCCGAACAGAGAAACACGACCAGTAAAACTGAGCAACACGCGCTAACTATTTGAGTAGGTCCCCATTCCCACTATGCCTCCGCTGGCGGGCGCACGTACAACTTATAACACTGGGACCTTCACCAATCTCTGAATGTGCTCCCCCCTCCAACCTAGCACCGCTGCACTGGTGGCAGCCCCTATCCGAAAGTAGTGGTGAGTGATTCTGCAATCCCCAAACCTGCCACAAGCACCACCTTTTTTAGCACTGCCGCAAATTGATACCGGGACAAGCTGGACCCATCAGAGTGCACTAGAAACTGAGAAGGCCCCTGCATGTGCTGCGCAACATACGCCTTTGTCAACAATACTGGGCAGGCGCCCAAGGCTGAAGGGGTCAGGGTCACCCATGCCCCTCTCCCTTCCTGGTCCTTCTTTGAATGTGAGATAAACAATAACAACTGCATTCCAACTGCATTCCCGACTTAACCGCCTCCTTTGAGGCAGCGACCAACTCCCCCGGCCTAAGGGCAAAAAATGCCAAAGAAAAGGCGCACTGAAACAGCTCCTTTTCTTTGATTAACCTGCACAACGTCACTGGCTCTCGGGCATCTCTCGCCCTGCCTTCTAACCTGCCCCAACCCTTAATTACTTGCCGTACCATAAATGCCTTTGTGATGTTAGGCAACTCTAGTAGATTACAGAAAAAGGAGATGGCTGCTATCCTATTAGCTATAGCACCTTTTGAAATCCCTTGCCTATTCCAGCCGGCAAGCCACTCCAAGAACAGCTCTCTAGAGGCTCCCCCAACCACAGAGCCCTGCTCCAGGCAATAACCTACCCACTCACCCCAGTGTTGTGAGTAAGCCCTCCAGGTATTCGGGGCCAGCGACGCCTGCACTAGATGCTCTACGGAATTCCATGCCCCGCCAACTGCCAAATAGAGGGGGGACAAGGTAAGCCGGCTGCAAACGCACTGGGAGCCAGTCTGCGGAACTGCTCCCATTGAAACCTAGATAGTGCATCCGCCAAGGTGTTATTGACCCCGGGGACGTGTCTCACAGCAAACTGAATGTTGTATTGCAAGCACCTAAGCACCAGCTGGCGCAAGTATCTAACAACTGTTGGTGATGATGCCGATAATCTATTTATGGCGAACACTACGATAGCATTGTCCATCCAAAACACAATGAACCAGTCCTTCAGTAACGGACCCAAAGTTCCATAGTCACCACTATGGGAAAGAGCTCCAGGAGTGTTAGGTTCCTGGTCAAACCCCTTTGAACCCATGACAGAGGCCATGGTTCAGCGCTCCATTGGCCATTGAGGTATGCTCCATACCCGAATGCCCCAGCCGCATCCGTCAGAAGACGCACTGTCTGACTGGAAGCCCGGGTGCACGTCATAGAAGCATTCCATTAAACTCTCTCACAAAGCGCTCCCATACCTTAAGGTCTTCCCGCATATCCTCCGACACAGCGAACTTCTGCACGCTTTTGGGGGCGGAAAGCAAAGCTTCCATCCTCCTATTGAACACGCGACCCATGGGTATTATTTTGCATGCGAAATTGAGCAGCCCCAGCAATGATTGCAGCTCCTTCATGGGCAAGCTCCTGGCCGTCATCGCATTGTGTACCGCCGTGAGTATGGCGTCCACCTTATCAGTGGGAAGACGACATAGCCTTGCAGCAGTGTCTATCTCGATCCCCAAGTACGTGAGTCTCGTACAGGCACCCTGCGTCTTATCCTCAGCGAGCGGTACAACAAATCGCGACATTAATCCCCTCATTACTGTCATTAGCCGGTCGCATTCCCGAGTATCCATGCCACCCACCAGCAGGAAATCTTCGAGGTAGTGGGCAAACACTCCTCCACCTGCCTCTGTCATGATTGCCCAATGCAAGAACGTGCTCGAACTCCTCGAAAAAAGTGCAGGATAGCGAGCAACCCATGGGCAGGCTTTTGTCCACGAAGTAACTGCCTTCAAACTTACACCCCATCAATCTGAATGACGTGTGGTTTATGGGAAGTAAGCAAAAAGCGGACTCAATGTCCATCTTGGCCAGCAGTGCGCCCGGCCCCGCTGCTATAACCAACTCCAATGCCTGATCAAAAGACTGATATGACACTGAGCTGATCATCGGGTCAATCGCATCATTGACTGATCCGCCTTTCGGATACGACAAATGTTGTATCAGGTGAAATTTTCCCGGGTCCTTCTTTGGGACCACCCCCAATGGTGAAATAGCCAGCGCAGGGATGGAAGGCCTTTCAAACTAACCCGCGAACCTCCCAAGGGCAATTTCCTTGCCCAATTTCGCCCGTACTCCCCCTGGCATCTTATAGGCCGACTTTAAATTTCTGTGTGAGGTGGACCCAACCACTGTACCCATTGTTGGGATCCGGAAGCCCTCACTAATCCCCTCCATAAGCCAGCTGGCTGCCTCCCTATTAGGGTAGGCCGCCAACCATGGCCTAATTGCGTCCAGCCTCAGGGGTGTTGGTGCTCTTTTGTCCAGCACCCCCTTTGTTTGGTCCTCGGTAAGCTCCACTCTCTTTCTGCTTCGGACAATCGGAGCCTGGATGTTGTCCCCCGCAGTACATGCAGGCGCGCCGAAAGGAGCAGGACGCCACTTTATCACACTGCTTCTTATTGTACCGCCAACACTCTCTGCCCCGCCGCTTGACCAGCCCCTGCGGCCTAGGGGGCCCTGCTTGCATCAGTGACCCCCCATCTTTCTCGGGTACAAGTAGTGACCGTAGGTCCAAGTCCTTGACCCCGAAATTAAGCACGGGGTTCCCAACCATTTTTCTTCAGAATTCGCTATCATAGGCTCTCCACATGCCTTCCCCATACCTGTTATAAATAGTGATGTCGCGAAAAGTTCACCGGCGAATAGTTCCCAGCGAACATAGCTTGTTCACGTTCGCCGCAGCGGGCGACATATGCGATGTTCGATATGCCCCCTATTCGTCATCATTGAGTAAACTTTGACCCTGTATCTCACAGTCTGCAGACACATTTCAGCCAATCAGCAGCAGACACTCCCTCCCAGACCCTCCCAGCTCCTGGACAGCAGCCATTTTAGATTCATTCTGAACCTGTATTCTTAGTGAGAGGAGGGATAGTGTAGCTGCTGCTGATTTATAGGGAAATTGAAAGCTAGGCTAGTGTATTCAGTGTCCACTACAGTCCTGAGGGACTCATCTGATCTCTGCTGTAAGGACAGCACCCCAAAAAGCCCTTTTTAGGGCTAGAACATCAGTTTTGTTTTTTTGCCTGTGTAATTTTGACTGTGAAACATCAGTCTACTAGTGTAATCTAATAGCAGTTGCCTGCCTGCCAGCGTGTGTGCCAGGCCCACTTGCCAACTAGTGCCACCACTCATATCTGTTGTAACAGTAGTGTAAAATTTAAAAAAAAAACTTTTTTGACTGTGAAACATCAGTCTGCTAGTGTAATCTAATTGCAGTTGCCTGCCTGCCAGCGTGTGTGCCAGGCCAACTTGCTAAGTGCCAGCACTCATATCTGTTGTAACAGTAGTGTAAATTTTGTAAAAAAAAACTTTTTGGACTGTGAATCATCAGTCTGCTAGTGTAATCTAATTGCAGTTGCCTGCCTGCCAGCGTGTGTGCCAGGCCCACTTGCCAACTAGTGCCACCACTCATATCTGTTGTAACAGTAGTGTAAATTTAAAAAAAAAAACTTTTTTGACTGTGAAACATCAGTCTGCTAGTGTAATCTAATTGCAGTTGCCTGCCTGCCAGCGTGTGTGCCAGGCCCACTTGCCAACTAGTGCCACCACTCATATCTGTTGTAACAGTAGTGTAAATTTAAAAAAAAAAACTTTTTTGACTGTGAAACATCAGTCTTCTAGTGTAATCTAATTGCAGTTGCCTGCCTGCCAGCGTGTGTGCCAGGCCCACTTGCCAACTAGTGCAACCACTCATATCTGTTGTAACAGTAGTGTAAATTTTAAAAAAAAAAACTTTTTTGACTGTGAAACATCAGTCTTCTAGTGTAATCTAATTGCAGTTGCCTGCCTGCCAGCTTGTGTGCCAGGCCCACTTGCCAACTAGTGCCACCACTCATATCTGTTGTAACAGTAGTGTAAATTTTTCTAAAAAAAAACTTTTTTGACTGTGAAACATCAGTCTGCTAGTGTAATCTAATTGCAGTTGCCTGCCTGTCAGCGTGTGTGCCAGGCCCACTTGCCAACTAGTGCAACCACTCATATCTGTTGTAACAGTAGTGTAAATTTTTTTAAAAAAAACTTTTTTGACTGTGAAAAATCAGTCTCTAGTGTAATCTAATTGCAGTTGCCTGCCTGGCAGCATGTGTACCAGGCCCACTTGCCAACTAGTGCCACCACTCATATCTGTTGTAACAGTAGTGTAAATTTTAAAAAAACAACCTTTTTGACTGTGAAACATCAGTCTGCTAGTGTAATCTAATTGCAGTTGCCTGCCTGCCTGCCAGCGTGTGTGCCAGGCCCACTTGCCAACTAGTGCCACCACTCATATCTGTTGTAACAGTAGTGTAAATTTAAAAAAAAAACTTTTTTGACTGTGAAACATCAGTCTTCTAGTGTAATCTAATTGCAGTTGCCTGCCTGCCAGCGTGTGTGCCAGGCCCACTTGCCAACTAGTGCCACCACTCATATCTGTTGTAACAGTAGTGTAAATTTTTTTTAAAAAAATTTTTTTGACTGTGAAACATCAGTCTTCTAGTGTAATCTAATTGCAGTTGCCTGCCTGCCAGCGTGCGTGCTAAGCCCACTTGCCAACTAGTGCCACCACTCATATCTGTTGTAACAGTAGTGTAAATTTTTCTAAAAAAACCCTTTTTTGACTGTGAAACATCAGTCTGCTAGTGTAATCTAATTGCAGTTGCCTGCCGGCCAGCGTGTGTGCCAGGCCCACTTGCTAAGTGCCAGCACTCATATCTGTTGTAACAGTAGTGTAAATTTTGTAAAAAAAAACTTTTTTGACTGTGAATCATCAGTCTGCTAGTGTAATCTAATTGCAGTTGCCTGCCTGCCAGCGTGTGTGCCAGGCCCACTTGCCAACTAGTGCCACCACTCATATCTGTTGTAACAGTAGTGTAAATTTAAAAAAAAAAACTTTTTTGACTGTGAAACATCGGTCTGCTAGTGTAATCTAATTGCAGTTGCCTGCCTGCCAGCGTGTGTGCCAGGCCCACTTGCCAACTAGTGCCACCACTCATATCTGTTGTAACAGTACTGTAAATTTAAAAAAAAAAACTTTTTTGACTGTGAAACATCAGTCTTCTAGTGTAATCTAATTGCAGTTGCCTGCCTGCCAGCGTGTGTGCCAGGCCCACTTGCCAACTAGTGCAACCACTCATATCTGTTGTAACAGTAGTGTAAATTTTTTAAAAAAAAAACTTTTTTGACTGTGAAACATCAGTCTTCTAGTGTAATCTAATTGCAGTTGCCTGCCTGCCAGCTTGTGTGCCAGGCCCACTTGCCAACTAGTGCCACCACTCATATCTGTTGTAACAGTAGTGTAAATTTTTCTAAAAAAAAACTTTTTTGACTGTGAAACATCAGTCTGCTAGTGTAATCTAATTGCAGTTGCCTGCCTGCCAGCGTGTGTGCCAGGCCCACTTGACAACTAGTGCAACCACTCATATCTGTTGTAACAGTAGTGTAAATATTTTAAAAAAAAACTTTTTTGACTGTGAAAAATCAGTCTGCTAGTGTAATCTATTTGCAGTTGCCTGCCTGGCAGCGTGTGTACCAGGCCCACTTGCCAACTAGTGCCACCACTCATATCTGTTGTAACAGTAGTGTAAATTTTAAAAAAACAACCTTTTTGACTGTGAAACATCAGTCTGCTAGTGTAATCTAATTGCAGTTGCCTACCTGCCTGCCAGCGTGTGTGCCAGGCCCACTTGCCAACTAGTGCCACCACTCATATCTGTTGTAACAGTAGTGTAAATTTTAAAAAAAAAACTTTTTTGACAGTGAAACATCAGTCTTCTAGTGTAATCTAATTGCAGTTGCCTGCCTGCCAGCGTGTGTGACAGGCCCACTTGCCAACTAGTGCCACCACTCATATCTGTTGTAACAGTAGTGTCAATTTTTTTAAAAAAAATTTTTTTGACTGTGAAACATCAGTCTTCTAGTGTAATCTAATTGCAGTTGCCTGCCTGCCAGCGTGTGTGCCAGGCCCACTTGCCAACTAGTGCCACCACTCATATCTGTTGTAACAGTAGTGTAAATTTTTCTAAAAAAACCCTTTTTTGACTGTGAAACATCAGTCTGCTAGTGTAATCTAATTGCAGTTGCCTGCCGGCCAGCGTGTGTGCCAGGCCCACTTGCCAACTAGTGCCACCACTCATATCTGTTGTAACAGTAGTGTAAATTTTGTAAAAAAAACTTTTTTGACTGTGAATCATCAGTCTGCTAGTGTAATCTAATTGCAGTTGCCTGCCTGCCAGCGTGTGTGCCAGGCCCACTTGCCAACTAGTGCCACCACTCATATCTGTTGTAACAGTAGTGTAAATTTAAAAAAAAAAACTTTTTTGACTGTGAAACATCAGTCTTCTAGTGTAATCTAATTGCAGTTGCCTGCCTGCCAGCGTGTGTGCCAGGCCCACTTGCCAACTAGTGCAACCACTCATATCTGTTGTAACAGTAGTGTAAATTTTTTAAAAAAAAAAACTTTTTTGACTGTGAAACATCAGTCTTCTAGTGTAATCTAATTGCAGTTGCCTGCCTGCCAGCTTGTGTGCCAGGCCCACTTGCCAACTAGTGCCACCACTCATATCTGTTGTAACAGTAGTGTAAATTTTTCTAAAAAAAAACTTTTTTGACTGTGAAACATCAGTCTGCTAGTGTAATCTAATTGCAGTTGCCTGCCTGCCAGCGTGTGTGCCAGGCCCACTTGACAACTAGTGCAACCACTCATATCTGTTGTAACAGTAGTGTAAATATTTTAAAAAAAAACTTTTTTGACTGTGAAAAATCAGTCTGCTAGTGTAATCTATTTGCAGTTGCCTGCCTGGCAGCGTGTGTACCAGGCCCACTTGCCAACTAGTGCCACCACTCATATCTGTTGTAACAGTAGTGTAAATTTTAAAAAAACAACCTTTTTGACTGTGAAACATCAGTCTGCTAGTGTAATCTAATTGCAGTTGCCTACCTGCCTGCCAGCGTGTGTGCCAGGCCCACTTGCCAACTAGTGCCACCACTCATATCTGTTGTAACAGTAGTGTAAATTTTAAAAAAAAAACTTTTTTGACAGTGAAACATCAGTCTTCTAGTGTAATCTAATTGCAGTTGCCTGCCTGCCAGCGTGTGTGACAGGCCCACTTGCCAACTAGTGCCACCACTCATATCTGTTGTAACAGTAGTGTCAATTTTTTTAAAAAAAATTTTTTTGACTGTGAAACATCAGTCTTCTAGTGTAATCTAATTGCAGTTGCCTGCCTGCCAGCGTGTGTGCCAGGCCCACTTGCCAACTAGTGCCACCACTCATATCTGTTGTAACAGTAGTGTAAATTTTTCTAAAAAAACCCTTTTTTGACTGTGAAACATCAGTCTGCTAGTGTAATCTAATTGCAGTTGCCTGCCGGCCAGCGTGTGTGCCAGGCCCACTTGCCAACTAGTGCCACCACTCATATCTGTTGTAACAGTAGTGTAAATTTTGTAAAAAAAACTTTTTTGACTGTGAATCATCAGTCTGCTAGTGTAATCTAATTGCAGTTGCCTGCCTGCCAGCGTGTGTGCCAGGCCCACTTGCCAACTAGTGCCACCACTCATATCTGTTGTAACAGTAGTGTAAATTTAAAAAAAAAAACTTTTTTGACTGTGAAACATCAGTCTGCTAGTGTAATCTAATTGCAGTTGCCTGCCTGCCAGCGTGTGTGCCAGGCCCACTTGCTAACTAGTGCCACCACTCATATCTGTTGTAACAGTAGTGTAAATTTAAAAAAAAAAACTTTTTTGACTGTGAAACATCAGTCTTCTAGTGTAATCTAATTGCAGTTGCCTGCCTGCCAGCGTGTGTGCCAGGCCCACTTGCCAACTAGTGCAACCACTCATATCTGTTGTAACAGTAGTGTAAATTTTTTAAAAAAAAACTTTTTTGACTGTGAAACATCAGTCTTCTAGTGTAATCTAATTGCAGTTGCCTGCCTGCCAGCTTGTGTGCCAGGCCCACTTGCCAACTAGTGCCACCACTCATATCTGTTGTAACAGTAGTGTAAATTTTTCTAAAAAAAACCTTTTTTGACTGTGAAACATCAGTCTGCTAGTGTAATCTAATTGCAGTTGCCTGCCTGCCAGCGTGTGTGCCAGGCCCACTTGCCAACAAGTGCAACCACTCATATCTGTTGTAACAGTAGTGTAAATTTTTTAAAAAAAAACTTTTTTGACTGTGAAAAATCAGTCTGCTAGTGTAATCTAATTGCAGTTGCCTGCCTGGCAGCATGTGTACCAGGCCCACTTGCCAACTAGTGCCACCACTCATATCTGTTGTAACAGTAGTGTAAATTTTAAAAAAACAACCTTTTTGACTGTGAAACATCAGTCTGCTAGTGTAATCTAATTGCAGTTGCCTGCCTGCCTGCCAGCGGGTGTGCCAGGCCCACTTGCCAACTAGTGCCACCACTCATATCTGTTGTAACAGTAGTGTAAATTTAAAAAAAAAACTTTTTTGACTGTGAAACATCAGTCTTCTAGTGTAATCTAATTGCAGTTGCCTGCCTGCCAGTGTGTGTGCCAGGCCCACTTGCCAACTAGTGCCACCACTCATATCTGTTGTAACAGTAGTGTAACATTTTTTAAAAAAAACTTTTTTGACTGTGAAACATCAGTCTTCTAGTGTAATCTAATTGCAGTTGCCTGCCTGCCAGCGTGTGTGCCAGGCCCACTTGCCAACTAGTGCCACCACTCATATCTGTTGTAACAGTAGTGTAAATTTTTCTAAAAAAAAACCCTTTTTTGACTGTGAAACATCAGTCTGCTAGTGTAATCTAATTGCAGTTGCCTGCCGGCCAGCGTGTGTGCCAGACCCACTTGCTAAGTGCCAGCACTCATATCTGTTGTAACAGTAGTGTAAATTTTGTAAAAAAAAACTTTTTTGACTGTGAATAATCAGTCTGCTAGTGTAATCTAATTGCAGTTGCCTGCCTGCCAGCGTGTGTGCCAGGCCCACTTGCCAACTAGTGCCACCACTCATATCTGTTGTAACAGTAGTGTAAATTTAAAAAAAAAAACTTTTTTGACTGTGAAACATCAGTCTGCTAGTGTAATCTAATTGCAGTTGCCTGCCTGCCAGCGTGTGTGCCAGGCCCACTTGCCAACTAGTGCCACCACTCATATCTGTTGTAACAGTACTGTAAATTTAAAAAAAAAAACTTTTTTGACTGTGAAACATCAGTCTTCTACTGTAATCTAATTGCAGTTGCCTGCCTGCCATCGTGTGTGCCAGGCCCACTTGCCAACTAGTGCAACCACTCATATCTGTTGTAACAGTAGTGTAAATTTTTTTTAAAAAAAACTTTTTTGACTGTGAAACATCAGTCTTCTAGTGTAATCTAATTGCAGTTGCCTGCCTGCCAGCTTGTGTGCCAGGCCCACTTGCCAACTAGTGCCACCACTCATATCTGTTGTAACAGTAGCGTAAATTTTTCTAAAAAAAAACTTTTTTGACTGTGAAACATCAGTCTGCTAGTGTAATCTAATTGCAGTTGCCTGTCTGCCAGCGTGTGTGCCAGGCCCACTTGCCAACTAGTGCAACCACTCATATCTGTTGTAACAGTAGTGTAAATTGTTTTTAAAAAAACTTTTTTGACTGTGAAAAATCAGTCTGCTAGTGTAATCTAATTGCAGTTGCCTGCCTGGCAGCGTGTGTACCAGGCCCACTTGCCAACTAGTGCCAGCACTCATATCTGTTGTAACAGTAGTGTAAATTTTGTAAAAAAAAACTTTTTTGACTGTGAAACATCAGTCTTCTAGTGTAATCTAATTGCAGTTGCCTGCCTGCCAGCTTTTGTGCCAGGCCCACTTGCCAACTAGTGCCACCACTCATATCTGTTGTAACAGTAGCGTAAATTTTTCTAAAAAAAAACTTTTTTGACTGTGAAACATCAGTCTGCTAGTGTAATCTAATTGCAGTTGCCTGTCTGCCAGCGTGTGTGCCAGGCCCACTTGCCAACTAGTGCAACCACTCATATCTGTTGTAACAGTAGTGTAAATTTTTAAAAAAAAAACTTTTTTGACTGTGAAAAATCAGTCTGCTAGTGTAATCTAATTGCAGTTGCCTGCCTGGCAGCGTGTGTACCAGGCCCACTTGCCAACTAGTGCCACCACTCATATCTGTTGTAACAGTAGTGTAAATTTTAAAAAAAACAACCTTTTTGACTGTGAAACATCAGTCTGCTAGTGTAATCTAATTGCAGTTGCCTACCTGCCTGCCAGCGTGTGTGCCAGGCCCACTTGCCAACTAGTGCCACCACTCATATCTGTTGTAACAGTAGTGTAAATTTAAAAAAAAAACGTTTTTGACTGTGAAACATCAGTCTTCTAGTGTAATCTAATTGCAGTTGCCTGCCTGCCAGCATGTGTGCCAGGCCCACTTGCCAACTAGTGCCACCACTCATATCTGTTGTAACAGTAGTGTAAATTTTTTTTAAAAAAAACTTTTTTGACTGTGAAACATCAGTCTGCTAGTGTAATCTAATTGCAGTTGCCTGCCTGCCAGCGTGTGTGCCAGGCCCACTTGCCAACTAGTGCCACCACTTATATCTGTTGTAACAGTAGTGTAAATTTTTCTAAAAAAACCCTTTTTTGACTGTGAAACATCAGTCTGCTAGTGTAATCTAATTGCAGTTGCCTGCCGGCCAGCGTGTGTGCCAAGCCCACTTGCCAACTAGTGCCACCACTCATATCTGTTGTAACAGTAGTGTAAATTTTGTAAAAAAACCTTTTTTGACTGTGAAACATCAGTCTGCTAGTGTAATCTAATTGCAGTTGCCTGCCTGCCAGCGTGTGTGCCAGGCCCACTTGCCAACTAGTGCCACCACTCATATCTGTTGTAACAGTAGTGTAAATTTAAAAAAAAACTTTTCTGACTGTGAAACATCAGTCTGCTAGTGTAATCTAATAGCAGTTGCCTACCTGCCAGCATGTGTGCCAGGCCCACTTGCCAACTAGTGCCACCACTCATATCTGTTGCAACAGTAGTGTAAATTTTAAAAAAAACTTTTCTGACTGTGAAACATCAGTCTGCTAGTGTAATCTAATAGCAAATGCCTGCCTGCCAGCGTGTGTGCCAGGCCCACTTGCCAAGTAGTGCCACCACTCATATCTGTTGTAACAGTAGTGTAAATTTTGTAAAAAAAACTTTTTTGACTGTGAAACATCAGTTTGCTAGTTTAATCTAATTGCAGTTGCCTGCCTGCCAGCGTGTGTGCCAGGCCCACTTGCCAACTAGTGCCACCACTCATATCTGTTGTAACAGTAGTGTAAATTTTTCTAAAAAAAAAATTTTTTGACTGTGAAACATCAGTCTGCTAGTGTAATCTAATTGCAGTTGCCTGCCTGCCAGCGTGTGTGCCAGGCCCACTTGCCAACTACTGCAACCACTCATATCTTTAGTAACAGTAGTGTAAATTTTAAAAAAACAACCTTTTTGACTGTGAAACATCAGTCTGCTAGTGTAATCTAATTGCAGTTGCCTACCTGCCTGCCAGCGTGTGTGCCAGGCCCACTTGCCAACTAGTGCCACCACTCATATCTGTTGTAACAGTAGTGTAAATTTAAAAAAAAAAACGTTTTTGACTGTGAAACATCAGTCTTCTAGTGTAATCTAATTGCAGTTGCCTGCCTGCCAGCGTGTGTGCCAGGCCCACTTGCCAACTAGTGCCACCACTCATATCTGTTGTAACAGTAGTGTAAATTTTTTTTAAAAAAACTTTTTTGACTGTGAAACATCAGTCTTCTAGTGTAATCTAATTGCAGTTGCCTGCCTGCCAGCGTGTGTGCCAGGCCCACTTGCCAACTAGTGCCACCACTTATATCTGTTGTAACAGTAGTGTACATTTTTCTAAAAAAAACCTTTTTTGACTGTGAAACATCAGTCTGCTAGTGTAATCTAATTGCAGTTGCCTGCCGGCCAGCGTGTGTGCCAGGCCCACTTGCCAACTAGTGCCACCACTCATATCTGTTGTAACAGTAGTGTAAATTTTGTAAAAAAAACTTTTTTGACTGTGAAACATCAGTCTGCTAGTGTAATCTAATTGCAGTTGCCTGCCTGCCAGCGTGTGTGCCAGGCCCACTTGCCAACTAGTGCCACCACTCATATCTGTTGTAACAGTAGTGTAAATTTAAAAAAAAACTTTTCTGACTGTGAAACATCAGTCTGCTAGTGTAATCTAATAGCAGTTGCCTACCTGCCAGCATGTGTGCCAGGCCCACTTGCCAACTAGTGCAACCACTCATATCTGTTGTAACAGTAGTGTAAATTTTAAAAAAAACTTTTCTGACTGTGAAACATCAGTCTGCTAGTGTAATCTAATAGCAGTTGCCTGCCTGCCAGCGTGTGTGCCAGGCACACTTGCCAAGTAGTGCCACCACTCATATCTGTTGTAACAGTAGTGTAAATTTTGTAAAAAAAACTTTTTTGACTGTGAAACATCAGTTTGCTAGTTTAATCAAATTGCAGTTGCCTGCCTGCCAGCGTGTGTGCCAGGCCCACTTGCCAACTAGTGCCACCACTCATATCTGTTGTAACAGTAGTTTAAATTTAAAAAAAAAACTTTTTTGACTGTGAAACATCAGTCTGCTAGTGTAATCTAATAGCAGTTGCCTGCCTGCCAGCGTGTGTGCCAGGCCCACTTGCCAACTAGTGCCACCACTCATATCTGTTGTAACAGTAGTGTAAATTTTGTAAAAAAAAACTTTTTTGACTGTGAAACATCAGTCTGCTAGTGTAATCTAATTGCAGTTGCCTGCCTGCCAGCGTGTGTGCCAGGCCCACTTGCTAAGTGCCACCACTCATATCTGTTGTAACAGTAGTGTAAATTTAAAAAAAAAAAATTTTTGACTGTGAAACATCAGTCTGCTAGTGTAATCTATTTGCAGTTGCCTGCCTGCCAGCGTGTGTGCCAGGCCCACTTGCCAACTAGTGCCACCACTCATATCTGTTGTAACAGTAGTAAAATTTAAAAAAAAAAATTTTTTGACTGTGAAACATCAGTCTGCTAGTGTAATCTAATTGCAGTTGCCTGCCTGCCAGCGTGTGCCAGGCCCACTTGCCAACTAGTGCCACCACTCATATCTGTTGTAACAGTAGTGTAAATTTTGTAAAAAAAAACTTTTTTGACTGTGAAACATCAGTCTGCTAGTTTAATCTAATTGCAGTTGCCTGCCTGCCAGCGTGTGTGCCAGGCCCACTTGCAAACTAGTGCCACCACTCATATCTGTTGTAACAGTAGTGTAAATTTTGTAAAAAAAACTTTTTTGACTGTGAAACATCAGTCTGCTAGTGTAATCTAATAGCAGTTGCCTGCCTGCCAGCGTGTGTGCCAGGCCCACTTGCTAAGTGCCACCACTCATATCTGTTGTAAGAGTAGTGTAAATTTTTCTAAAAAAAACCTTTTTTGACTGTGAAACATCAGTCTGCTAGTGTAATCTAATTGCAGTTGCCTGCCTGCCAGCGTGTGTGCCAGGCCCACTTGCCAACTAGTGCCACCACTCATATCTGTTGTAACAGTACTATAAATTTAAAAAAAAAAACTTTTTTGACTGTGAAACATCAGTCTTCTAGTGTAATCTAATTGCAGTTGCCTGCCTGCCAGCGTGTGTGCCAGGCCCACTTGCCAACTAGTGCAACCACTCATATCTGTTGTAACAGTAGTGTAAATTTTTTAAAAAAAAACTTTTTTGACTGTGAAACATCAGTCTTCTAGTGTAATCTAATTGCAGTTGCCTGCCTGCCAGCTTGTGTGCCAGGCCCACTTGCCAACTAGTGCCACCACTCATATCTGTTGTAACAGTAGTGTAACATTTTTTAAAAAAAACTTTTTTGACTGTGAAACATCAGTCTTCTAGTGTAATCTAATTGCAGTTGCCTGCCTGCCAGCGTGTGTGCCAGGCCCACTTGCCAACTAGTGCCACCACTCATATCTGTTGTAACAGTAGTGTAAATTTTTCTAAAAAAAAACCCTTTTTTGACTGTGAAACATCAGTCTGCTAGTGTAATCTAATTGCAGTTGCCTGCCGGCCAGCGTGTGTGCCAGACCCACTTGCTAAGTGCCAGCACTCATATCTGTTGTAACAGTAGTGTAAATTTTGTAAAAAAAAAACTTTTTTGACTGTGAATCATCAGTCTGCTAGTGTAATCTAATTGCAGTTGCCTGCCTGCCAGCGTGTGTGCCAGGCCCACTTGCCAACTAGTGCCACCACTCATATCTGTTGTAACAGTAGTGTAAATTTAAAAAAAAAAACTTTTTTGACTGTGAAACATCAGTCTGCTAGTGTAATCTAATTGCAGTTGCCTGCCTGCCAGCGTGTGTGCCAGGCCCACTTGCCAACTAGTGCCACCACTCATATCTGTTGTAACAGTACTGTAAATTTAAAAAAAAAAACTTTTTTGACTGTGAAACATCAGTCTTCTACTGTAATCTAATTGCAGTTGCCTGCCTGCCAGCGTGTGTGCCAGGCCCACTTGCCAACTAGTGCAATCACTCATATCTGTTGTAACAGTAGTGTAAATTTTTTTAAAAAAAAACTTTTTTGACTGTGAAACATCAGTCTTCTAGTGTAATCTAATTGCAGTTGCCTGCCTGCCAGCTTGTGTGCCAGGCCCACTTGCCAACTAGTGCCACCACTCATATCTGTTGTAACAGTAGCGTAAATTTTTCTAAAAAAAAACTTTTTTGACTGTGAAACATCAGTCTGCTAGTGTAATCTAATTGCAGTTGCCTGTCTGCCAGCGTGTGTGCCAGGCCCACTTGCCAACTTGTGCAACCACTCATATCTGTTGTAACAGTAGTGTAAATTGTTTTAAAAAAAACTTTTTTGACTGTGAAAAATCAGTCTGCTAGTGTAATCTAATTGCAGTTGCCTGCCTGGCAGCGTGTGTACCAGGCCCACTTGCCAACTAGTGCCACCACTCATATCTGTTGTAACAGTAGTGTAAATTTTTAAAAAAACAACCTTTTTGACTGTGAAACATCAGTCTGCTAGTGTAATCTAATTGCAGTTGCCTACCTGCCTGCCAGCGTGTGTGCCAGGCCCACTTGCCAACTAGTGCCACCACTCATATCTGTTGTAACAGTAGTGTAAATTTTTTTAAAAAAAAACTTTTTTGACTGTGAAACATCAGTCTGCTAGTGTAATCTAATTGCAGTTGCCTGCCTGCCAGCGTGTGTGCCAGGCCCACTTGCCAACTAGTGCCACCACTTATATCTGTTGTAACAGTAGTGTAAATTTTTCTAAAAAAACCCTTTTTTGACTGTGAAACATCAGTCTGCTAGTGTAATCTAATTGCAGTTGCCTGCCGGCCAGCGTGTGTGCCAAGCCCACTTGCCAACTAGTGCCACCACTCATATCTGTTGTAACAGTAGTGTAAATTTTGTAAAAAAAACTTTTTTGACTGTGAAACATCAGTCTGCTAGTGTAATCTAATTGCAGTTGCCTGCCTGCCAGCGTGTGTGCCAGGCCCACTTGCCAACTAGTGCCACCACTCATATCTGTTGTAACAGTAGTGTAAATTTAAAAAAAAACTTTTCTGACTGTGAAACATCAGTCTGCTAGTGTAATCTAATAGCAGTTGCCTACCTGCCAGCATGTGTGCCAGGCCCACTTGCCAACTAGTGCCACCACTCATATCTGTTGCAACAGTAGTGTAAATTTAAAAAAAAACTTTTCTGACTGTGAAACATCAGTCTGCTAGTGTAATCTAATAGCAAATGCCTGCCTGCCAGCGTGTGTGCCAGGCCCACTTGCCAAGTAGTGCCACCACTCATATCTGTTGTAACAGTAGTGTAAATTTTGTAAAAAAAACTTTTTTGACTGTGAAACATCAGTTTGCTAGTTTAATCTAATTGCAGTTGCCTGCCTGCCAGCGTGTGTGCCAGGCCCACTTGCCAACTAGTGCCACCACTCATATCTGTTGTAACAGTAGTGTAAATTTTTCTAAAAAAAAAATTTTTTGACTGTGAAACATCAGTCTGCTAGTGTAATCTAATTGCAGTTGCCTGCCTGCCAGCGTGTGTGCCAGGCCCACTTGCCAACTACTGCAACCACTCATATCTTTTGTAACAGTAGTGTAAATTTTAAAAAAACAACCTTTTTGACTGTGAAACATCAGTCTGCTAGTGTAATCTAATTGCAGTTGCCTACCTGCCTGCCAGCGTGTGTGCCAGGCCCACTTGCCAACTAGTGCCACCACTCATATCTGTTGTAACAGTAGTGTAAATTTAAAAAAAAAACGTTTTTGACTGTGAAACATCAGTCTTCTAGTGTAATCTAATTGCAGTTGCCTGCCTGCCAGCGTGTGTGCCAGGCCCACTTGCCAACTAGTGCCACCACTCATATCTGTTGTAACAGTAGTGTAAATTTTTTTTAAAAAAAACTTTTTTGACTGTGAAACATCAGTCTTCTAGTGTAATCTAATTGCAGTTGCCTGCCTGCCAGTGTGTGTGCCAGGCCCACTTGCCAACTAGTGCCACCACTTATATCTGTTGTAACAGTAGTGTACATTTTTCTAAAAAAAACCTTTTTTGACTGTGAAACATCAGTCTGCTAGTGTAATCTAATTGCAGTTGCCTGCCGGCCAGCGTGTGTGCCAGGCCCACTTGCCAACTAGTGCCACCACTCATATCTGTTGTAACAGTAGTGTAAATTTTGTAAAAAAAACTTTTTTGACTGTGAAACATCAGTCTGCTAGTGTAATCTAATTGCAGTTGCCTGCCTGCCAGCGTGTGTGCCAGGCCCACTTGCCAACTAGTGCCACCACTCATATCTGTTGTAACAGTAGTGTAAATTTAAAAAAAAACTTTTCTGACTGTGAAACATCAGTCTGCTAGTGTAATCTAATAGCAGTTGCCTACCTGCCAGCATGTGTGCCAGGCCCACTTGCCAACTAGTGCCACCACTCATATCTGTTGTAACAGTAGTGTAAATTTAAAAAAAAACTTTTCTGACTGTGAAACATCAGTCTGCTAGTGTAATCTAATAGCAGTTGCCTGCCTGCCAGCGTGTGTGCCAGGCACACTTGCCAAGTAGTGCCACCACTCATATCTGTTGTAACAGTAGTGTAAATTTTGTAAAAAAAACTTTTTTGACTGTGAAACATCAGTTTGCTAGTTTAATCAAATTGCAGTTGCCTGCCTGCCAGCGTGTGTGCCAGGCCCACTTGCCAACTAGTGCCACCACTCATATCTGTTGTAACAGTAGTTTAAATTTAAAAAAAAAACTTTTTTGACTGTGAAACATCAGTCTGCTAGTGTAATCTAATAGCAGTTGCCTGCCTGCCAGCGTGTGTGCCAGGCCCACTTGCCAACTAGTGCCACCACTCATATCTGTTGTAACAGTAGTGTAAATTTTGTAAAAAAAAACTTTTTTGACTGTGAAACATCAGTCTGCTAGTGTAATCTAATTGCAGTTGCCTGCCTGCCAGTGTGTGTGCCAGGCCCACTTGCTAAGTGCCACCACTCATATCTGTTGTAACAGTAGTGTAAATTTAAAAAAAAAACTTTTTTGACTGTGAAACATCAGTCTGCTAGTGTAATCTATTTGCAGTTGCCTGCCTGCCAGCGTGTGTGCCAGGCACACTTGCCAACTAGTGCCACCACTCATATCTGTTGTAACAGTAGTAAAATTTAAAAAAAAAAATTTTTTGACTGTGAAACATCAGTCTGCTAGTGTAATCTAATTGCAGTTGCCTGCCTGCCAGCGTGTGTGCCAGGCCCACTTGCCAACTAGTGCCACCACTCATATCTGTTGTAACAGTAGTGTAAATTTTGTAAAAAAAAACTTTTTTGACTGTGAAACATCAGTCTGCTAGTTTAATCTAATTGCAGTTGCCTGCCTGCCAGCGTGTGTGCCAGGCCCACTTGCAAACTAGTGCCACCACTCATATCTGTTGTAACAGTAGTGTAAATTTTGTAAAAAAAACTTTTTTGACTGTGAAACATCAGTCTGCTAGTGTAATCTAATAGCAGTTGCCTGCCTGCCAGCGTGTGTGCCAGGCCCACTTGCTAAGTGCCACCACTCATATCTGTTGTAAGAGTAGTGTAAATTTTTCTAAAAAAAACCTTTTTTGACTGTGAAACATCAGTCTGCTAGTGTAATCTAATTGCAGTTTCCTGACGGCCAGCGTGTGTGCCAGGCCCACAAGCTAAGTGCCAGCACTCATATCTGTTGTAACAGTAGTGTAAATTTTTCTAAAAAAAAACTTTTTTGACTGTGAATCATCAGTCTGCTAGTGTAATCTAATTGCAGTTGCCTGCCTGCCAGCGTGTGTGCCAGGCCCACTTGCCAACTAGTGCCACCACTCATATCTGTTGTAACAGTAGTGTAAATTTTTTTTAAAAAAAAATTTTTGACTGTGAAACATCAGTCTGCTAGTGTAATCTAATTGCAGTTGCCTGCCTGCCAGCGTGTGTGCCAGGCCCACTTGCCAACTAGTGCCACCACTCATATCTGTTGTAACAGTACTATAAATTTAAAAAAAAAAACTTTTTTGACTGTGAAACATCAGTCTTCTAGTGTAATCTAATTGCAGTTGCCTGCCTGCCAGCGTGTGTGCCAGGCCCACTTGCCAACTAGTGCAACCACTCATATCTGTTGTAACAGTAGTGTAAATTTTTTTAAAAAAAACTTTTTTGACTGTGAAACATCAGTCTTCTAGTGTAATCTAATTGCAGTTGCCTGCCTGCCAGCTTGTGTGCCAGGCCCACTTGCCAACTAGTGCCACCACTCATATCTGTTGTAACAGTAGAGTAAATTTTTTTAAAAAAAATCTTTTTTGACTGTGAAACATCAGTCTGCTAGTGTAATCTAATTGCAGTTGCCTGCCTGCCAGCATGTGTGCCAGGCCCACTTGCCAACTAGTGCAACCACTCATATCTGTTGTAACAGTAGTGTAAAAAAATTTTTAAAAAAATTTTTTGACTGTGAAAAATCAGTCTGCTAGTGTAATCTAATTGCAGTTGCCTGCCTGGCAGCGTGTGTACCAGGCCCACTTGCCAACTAGTGCCACCACTCATATCTGTTGTAACAGTAGTGTAAATTTTAAAAAAACAACCTTTTTGACTGTGAAACATCAGTCTGCTAGTGTAATCTAATTGCAGTTGCCTGCCTGCCTGCCAGCGTGTGTGCCAGGCCCACTTGCCAACTAGTGCCACCACTCATATCTGTTGTAACAGTAGTGTAAATTTAAAAAAAAAACTTTTTTGACTGTGAAACATCAGTCTTCTAGTGTAATCTAATTGCAGTTGCCTGCCTGCCAGCGTGTGTGCCAGGCCCACTTGCCAACTAGTGCCACCACTCATATCTGTTGTAACAGTAGTGTAAATTTTTTTTAAAAAAAACTTTTTTGACTGTGAAACATCAGTCTGCTAGTGTAATCTAATTGCAGTTGCCTGCCTGCCAGCGTGTTTGCCAGGCCCACTTGCCAACTAGTGCCACCACTTATATCTGTTGTAACAGTAGTGTAAATTTTTCTAAAAAAAACCCTTTTTTGACTGTGAAACATCAGTCTGCTAGTGTAATCTAATTGCAGTTGCCTGCCGGCCAGCGTGTGTGCCAAGCCCACTTACCAACTAGTGCCACCACTCATATCTGTTGTAACAGTAGTGTAAATTTTGTAAAAAAAACTTTTTTGACTGTGAAACATCAGTCTGCTAGTGTAATCTAATTGCAGTTGCCTGCCTGCCAGCGTGTGTGCCAGGCCCACTTGCCAACTAGTGCCACCACTCATATCTGTTGTAACAGTAGTGTAAATTTAAAAAAAAACTTTTCTGACTGTGAAACATCAGTCTGCTAGTGTAATCTAATAGCAGTTGCCTACCTGCCAGCATGTGTGCCAGGCCCACTTGCCAACTAGTGCCACCACTCATATCTGTTGCAACAGTAGTGTAAATTTAAAAAAAAACTTTTCTGACTGTGAAACATCAGTCTGCTAGTGTAATCTAATAGCAGATGCCTGCCTGCCAGCGTGTGTGCCAGGCCCACTTGCCAAGTAGTGCCACCACTCATATCTGTTGTAACAGTAGTGTAAATTTTGTAAAAAAAACTTTTTTGACTGTGAAACATCAGTTTGCTAGTTTAATCTAATTGCAGTTGCCTGCCTGCCAGCGTGTGTGCCAGGCCCACTTGCCAACTAGTGCCACCACTCATATCTGTTGTAACAGTAGTGTAAATTTTTCTAAAAAAAAAATTTTTTGACTGTGAAACATCAGTCTGCTAGTGTAATCTAATTGCAGTTGCCTGCCTGCCAGCGTGTGTGCCAGGCCCACTTGCCAACTACTGCAACCACTCATATCTTTTGTAACAGTAGTGTAAATTTTAAAAAAACAACCTTTTTGACTGTGAAACATCAGTCTGCTAGTGTAATCTAATTGCAGTTGCCTACCTGCCTGCCAGCGTGTGTGCCAGGCCCACTTGCCAACTAGTACCACCACTCATATCTGTTGTAACAGTAGTGTAAATTTAAAAAAAAAACGTTTTTGACTGTGAAACATCAGTCTTCTAGTGTAATCTAATTGCAGTTGCCTGCCTGCCAGCGTGTGTGCCAGGCCCACTTGCCAACTAGTGCCACCACTCATATCTGTTGTAACAGTAGTGTAAATTTTTTTAAAAAAAACTTTTTTGACTGTGAAACATCAGTCTTCTAGTGTAATCTAATTGCAGTTGCCTGCCTGCCAGCGTGTGTGCCAGGCCCACTTGCCAACTAGTGCCACCACTTATATCTGTTGTAACAGTAGTGTAAATTTTTCTAAAAAAACCTTTTTTGACTGTGAAACATCAGTCTGCTAGTGTAATCTAATTGCAGTTGCCTGCCGGCCAGCGTGTGTGCCAGGCCCACTTGCCAACTAGTGCCACCACTCATGTCTGTTGTAACAGTAGTGTAAATTTTGTAAAAAAAACTTTTTTGACTGTGAAACATCAGTCTGCTAGTGTAATCTAATTGCAGTTGCCTGCCTGCCAGCGTGTGTGCCAGGCCCACTTGCCAACTAGTGCCACCACTCATATCTGTTGTAACAGTAGTGTAAATTTAAAAAAAAACTTTTCTGACTGTGAAACATCAGTCTGCTAGTGTAATCTAATAGCAGTTGCCTACCTGCCAGCATGTGTGCCAGGCCCACTTGCCAACTAGTGCCACCACTCATATCTGTTGTAACAGTAGTGTAAATTTAAAAAAAAACTTTTCTGACTGTGAAACATCAGTCTGCTAGTGTAATCTAATAGCAGTTGCCTGCCTGCCAGCGTGTGTGCCAGGCACACTTGCCAAGTAGTGCCACCACTCATATCTGTTGTAACAGTAGTGTAAATTTTGTAAAAAAAACTTTTTTGACTGTGAAACATCAGTTTGCTAGTTTAATCAAATTGCAGTTGCCTGCCTGCCAGCGTGTGTGCCAGGCCCACTTGCCAACTAGTGCCACCACTCATATCTGTTGTAACAGTAGTGTAAATTTAAAAAAAAAACTTTTTTGACTGTGAAACATCAGTCTGCTAGTGTAATCTAATAGCAGTTGCCTGCCTGCCAGCGTGTGTGCCAGGCCCACTTGCCAACTAGTGCCACCACTCATATCTGTTGTAACAGTAGTGTACATTTAAAAAAAAAACTTTTTTGACTGTGAAACATCAGTCTTCTAGTGTAATCTAATTGCAGTTGCCTGCCTGCCAGCGTGTGTGCCAGGCCCACTTGCCAACTAGTGCCACCACTCATATCTGTTGTAACAGTAGTGTAAATTTTTTTAAAAAAACTTTTTTGACTGTGAAATATCAGTCTTCTAGTGTAATCTAATTGCAGTTGCCTGCCTGCCAGCGTGTGTGCCAGGCCCACTTGCCAACTAGTGCCACCACTCATATCTGTTGTAACAGTAGTGTAAATTTTGTAAAAAAAACTTTTCTGACTGTGAAACATCAGTCTGCTAGTGTAATCTAATTGCAGTTGCCTGCCTGCCAGCGTGTGTGCCAGGCCCACTTGCCAACTAGTGCCACCACTCATATCTGTTGTAACAGTAGTGTAAATTTAAAAAAACTTTTCTGACTGTGAAACATCAGTCTGCTAGTGTAATCTAATAGCAGTTGCCTACCTGCCAGCATGTGTGCCAGGCCCACTTGCCAACTAGTGCCACCACTCAAATCTGTTGTAACAGTAGTGTAAATTTAAAAAAAGCTTTTCTGACTGTGAAACATCAGTCTGCTAGTGTAATCTAATAGCAGTTGCCTGCCTGCCAGCGTGTGTGCCAGGCCCACTTGCCAAGTAGTGCCACCACTCATATCTGTTGTAACAGTAGTGTAAATTTTGTAAAAAAAACTTTTTTGACTGTGAAACATCAGTCTGCTAGTTTAATCTAATTGCAGTTGCCTGCCTGCCAGCGTGTGTGCCAGGCCCACTTGCCAACTAGTGCAACCACTCATATCTGTTGTAACAGTAGTGTAAATTTAAAAAAAAAACTTTTTTGACTGTGAAACATCAGTCTGCTAGTGTAATCTAATAGCAGTTGCCTGCCTGCCAGCGTGTGTGCCAGGCCCACTTGCCTACTAGTGCCACCACTCATATCTGTTGTAACAGTAGTGTAAATTTTGTAAAAAAAACTTTTTTGACTGTGAAACATCAGTCTGCTAGTGTAATCTAATTGCAGTTGCCTGCCTGCCAGCGTGTGTGCCAGGCCCACTTGCTAAGTGCCACCACTCATATCTGTTGTAACAGTAGTGTAAATTTAAAAAAAAAACTTTTTTGACTGTGAAACATCAGTCTGCTAGTGTAATCTAATTGCAGTTGCCTGCCTGCCAGCATGTGTGCCAGGCCCACTTGCCAACTAGTGCCACCACTCATATCTGTTGTAACAGTAGTGTAAATTTTGTAAAAAAAACTTTTTTGACTGTGAAACATCAGTCTGCTAGTTTAATCTAATTGCAGTTGCCTGCCTGCCAGCGTGTGTGCCAGGCCCACTTGCCAACTAGTGCCACCACTCATATCTGTTGTAACAGTAGTGTAAATTTTGTAAAAAAAACTTTTTTGACTGTGAAACATCAGTCTGCTAGTGTAATCTAATAGCAGTTGCCTGCCTGCCAGCGTGTGTGCCAGGCCCACTTGCTAAGTGCCACCACTCATATCTGTTGTAACAGTAGTGTAAATTTTTCTAAAAAAAACCTTTTTTGACTGTGAAACATCAGTCTGCTAGTGTAATCTAATTGCAGTTGCCTGCCTGCCAGCGTGTGTGCCAGGCCCACTTGCCAACTAGTGCCACCACTCATATCTGTTGTAACAGTACTGTAAATTTAAAAAAAAAAAACTTTTTTGACTGTGAAACATCAGTCTTCTAGTGTAATCTAATTGCAGTTGCCTGCCTCCAGCGTGTGTGCCAGGCCCACTTGCCAACTAGTGCCACCACTCATATCTGTTGTAACAGTAGTGTAAATTTTTTTAAAAAAAACTTTTTTGACTGTGAAACATCAGTCTTCTAGTGTAATCTAATTGCAGTTGCCTGCCTCCAGCGTGTGTGCCAGGCCCACTTGCCAACTAGTGCCACCACTCATATCTGTTGTAACAGTAGTGTAAATTTTTTTAAAAAAAACTTTTTTGACTGTGAAACATCAGTCTTCTAGTGTAATCTAATTGCAGTTGCCTGCCTGCCAGCGTGTGTGCCAGGCCCACTTGCCAACTAGTGCCACCACTCATATCTGTTGTAACAGTAGTGTAAATTTTTAAAAAAAAAACTTTTTTGACTGTGAAACATCAGTCTTCTAGTGTAATCTAATTGCAGTTGCCTGCCTGCCAGCGTGTGTGCCAGGCCCACTTGCCAACTAGTGCCACCACTCATATCTGTTGTAAGAGTAGTGTAAATTTTTCTAAAAAAAAACTTGTTTGACTGTGAAACATCAGTCTTCTAGTGTAATCTAATTGCAGTTGCCTGCCTGCGTGTGTGCCAGGCCCACTTGCCAACTAGTGCCACCACTCATATCTGTTGTAAGAGTAGTGTAAATTTTAAAAAAAAAACTTTTTTGACTGTGAAACATCAGTCTTCTAGTGTAATCTAATTGCAGTTGCCTGCCTGCCTGCCAGCGTGTGTGCCAGGCTCACTTGCCAACTAGTGCCACCACTCATATCTGTTGTAACAGTAGTGTAAATTTAAAAAAAAAACTTTTTTGACTGTGAAACATCAGTCTTCTAGTGTAATCTAATTGCAGTTGCCTGCCTGCCAGCGTGTGTGCCAGGCCCACTTGCCAACTAGTGCCACCACTCATATCTGTTGTAACAGTAGTGTAAATTTTTTTTAAAAAAACTTTTTTGACTGTGAAACATCAGTCTTCTAGTGTAATCTAATTGCAGTTGCCTGCCTGCCAGCGTGTGTGCCAGGCCCACTTGCCAACTAGTGCCACCACTCATATCTGTTGTAACAGTAGTGTAATTTTTTTTAAAAAAAACTTTTTTGACTGTGAAACATCAGTCTTCTAGTGTAATCTAATTGCAGTTGCCTGCCTGCGTGTGTGCCAGGCCCACTTGCCAACTAGTGCCACCACTCATATCTGTTGTAACAGTAGTGTAAATTTTAAAAAAAAAACTTTTTTGACTGTGAAACATCAGTCTTCTAGTGTAATCTAATTGTAGTTGCCTGCCTGCCAGCGTGTGTGCCAGGCCCACTTGCCAACTAGTGCCACCACTCATACCTGTTGTAACAGTAGTGTAAATTTAAAAAAAAAAACTTTTTTGACTGTGAAACATCAGTCTTCTAGTGTAATCTAATTGCAGTTGCCTGCCTGCCAGCGTGTGTGCCAGGCCCACTTGCCAACTAGTGCCACCACTCATATCTGTTGTAACAGTAGTGTAAATTTTTAAAAAAAAAACTTTTTTGACTGTGAAACATCAGTCTTCTAGTGTAATCTAATTGCAGTTGCCTGCCTGCCAGCGTGTGTGCCAGGCCCACTTGCCAACTAGTGCCACCACTCATATCTGTTGTAAGAGTAGTGTAAATTTTTCTAAAAAAAAACTTTTTTGACTGTGAAACATCAGTCTGCTAGTGTAATCTAATTGCAGTTGCCTGCCGGCCAGCGTGTATGCCAAGCCCACTTGCTAAGTGCCACCACTCATATCTGTTGTAACAGTAGTGTAATTTTTTTAAAAAAAAAAACTTTTTTGACTGTGAAACATCAGTCTGCTAGTGTAATCTAATTGCAGTTGCCTGCCTGCCAGCGTGTGTGCCAGGCCCACTTGCTAAGTGCCACCACTCATATCTGTTGTAACAGTAGTGTAAATTTAAAAAAAAAACTTTTTTGACTGTGAAACATCAGTCTGCTAGTGTAATCTATTTGCAGTTGCCTGCCTGCCAGCGTGTGTGCCAGGCCCACTTGCCAACTAGTGCCACCACTCATATCTGTTGTAACAGTAGTAAAATTTAAAAAAAAAAAATTTTTGACTGTGAAACATCAGTCTGCTAGTGTAATCTAATTGCAGTTGCCTGCCTACCAGCGTGTGTGCCAGGCCCACTTGCCAACTAGTGCCACCACTCATATCTGTTGTAACAGTAGTGTAAATTTTGTAAAAAAAACTTTTTTGACTGTGAAACATCAGTCTGCTAGTTTAATCTAATTGCAGTTGCCTGCCTGCCAGCGTGTGTGCCAGGCCCACTTGCAAACTAGTGCCACCACTCATATCTGTTGTAACAGTAGTGTAAATTTTTTTAAAAAAAACTTTTTTGACTGTGAAACATCAGTCTTCTAGTGTAATCTAATTGCAGTTGCCTGCCTGCCAGCGTGTGTGCCAGGGCCACTTGCCAACTAGTGCCACCACTTATATCTGTTGTAACAGTAGTGTAAATTTTTCTAAAAAAAAACCTTTTTTGACTGTGAAACATCAGTCTGCTAGTGTAATCTAATTGCAGTTGCCTGCCGGCCAGCGTGTGTACCAGGCCCACTTGCCAACTAGTGCCACCACTCATATCTGTTGTAACAGTAGTGTAAATTTTGTAAAAAAAACTTTTTTGACTGTGAAACATCAGTCTGCTAGTGTAATCTAATTGCAGTTGCCTGCCTGCCAGCGTGTGTGCCAGGCCCACTTGCCAACTAGTGCCACCACTCATATCTGTTGTAACAGTAGTGTAAATTTAAAAAAAAACTTTTCTGACTGTGAAACATCAGTCTGCTAGTGTAATCTAATAGCAGTTGCCTACCTGCCAGCATGTGTGCCAGGCCCACTTGCCAACTAGTGCCACCACTCATATCTGTTGTAACAGTAGTGTAAATTTAAAAAAAAACTTTTCTGACTGTGAAACATCAGTCTGCTAGTGTAATCTAATAGCAGTTGCCTGCCTGCCAGCGTGTGTGCCAGGCACACTTGCCAAGTAATGCCACCACTCATATCTGTTGTAACAGTAGTGTAAATTTTGTAAAAAAAACTTTTTTGACTGTGAAACATCAGTTTGCTAGTTTAATCAAATTGCAGTTGCCTGCCTGCCAGCGTGTGTGCCAGGCCCACTTGCCAACTAGTGCCACCACTCATATCTGTTGTAACAGTAGTGTAAATTTAAAAAAAAAACTTTTTGACTGTGAAACATCAGTCTGCTAGTGTAATCTAATAGCAGTTGCCTGCCTGCCAGCGTGTGTGCCAGGCCCACTTGCCAACTAGTGCCACCACTCATATCTGTTGTAACAGTAGTGTAAATTTTGTAAAAAAAAAACTTTTTTGACTGTGAAACATCAGTCTGCTAGTGTAATCTAATTGCAGTTGCCTGCCTGCCAGCGTGTGTGCCAGGCCCACTTGCTAAGTGCCACCACTCATATCTGTTGTAACAGTAGTGTAAATTTAAAAAAAAAACTTTTTTGACTGTGAAACATCAGTCTGCTAGTGTAATCTATTTGCAGTTGCCTGCCTGCCAGCGTGTGTGCCAGGCCCACTTGCAAACTAGTGCCACCACTCATATCTGTTGTAACAGTAGTGTAAATTTAAAAAAAAAAATTTTTTGACTGTGAAACATCAGTCTGCTAGTGTAATCTATTTGCAGTTGCCTGCCTGCCAGCGTGTGTGCCAGGCCCACTTGCCAACTAGTGCCACCACTCATATCTGTTGTAACAGTAGTGTACATTTTGTAAAAAAAACTTTTTTGACTGTGAAACATCAGTCTGCTAGTTTAATCTAATTGCAGTTGCCTGCCTGCCAGCGTGTGTGCCAGGCCCACTTGCAAACTAGTGCCACCACTCATATCTGTTGTAACAGTAGTGTAAATTTTGTAAAAAAAACTTTTTTGACTGTGAAACATCAGTCTGCTAGTGTAATCTAATAGCAGTTGCCTGCCTGCCAGCGTGTGTGCCAGGCCCACTTGCTAAGTGCCACCACTCATATCTGTTGTAAGAGTAGTGTAAATTTTTCTAAAAAAAACCTTTTTTGACTGTGAAACATCAGTCTGCTAGTGTAATCTAATTGCAGTTTCCTGCCGGCCAGCGTGTGTGCCAGGCCCACTTGCTAAGTGCCAGCACTCATATCTGTTGTAACAGTAGTGTAAATTTTTCTAAAAAAAAACTTTTTTGACTGTGAATCATCAGTCTGCTAGTGTAATCTAATTGCAGTTGCCTGCCTGCCAGCGTGTTTGCCAGGCCCAATTGCCAACTAGTGCCACCACTCATATCTGTTGTAACAGTAGTGTAAATTTTTTTTAAAAAATTTTTTTGACTTTGAAACATCAGTCTGCTAGTGTAATCTAATTGCAGTTGCCTGCCTGCCAGCGTGTGTGCCAGGCCCACTTGCCAACTAGTGCCACCACTCATATCTGTTGTAACAGTACTATAAATTTAAAAAAAAAAACTTTTTTGACTGTGAAACATCAGTCTTCTAGTGTAATCTAATTGCAGTTGCCTGCCTGCCAGCGTGTGTGCCAGGCCCACTTGCCAACTAGTGCAACCACTCATATCTGTTGTAACAGTAGTGTAAATTTTTTTAAAAAAAACTTTTTTGACTGTGAAACATCAGTCTTCTAGTGTAATCTAATTGCAGTTGCCTGCCTGCCAGCTTGTGTGCCAGGCCCACTTGCCAACTAGTGCCACCACTCATATCTGTTGTAACAGTAGAGTAAATTTTTTTTAAAAAAATCTTTTTTGACTGTGAAACATCAGTCTGCTAGTGTAATCTAATTGCAGTTGCCTGCCTGCCAGCATGTGTGCCAGGCCCACTTGCCAACTAGTGCAACCACTCATATCTGTTGTAACAGTAGTGTAAATTTTAAAAAAACAACCTTTTTGACTGTGAAACATCAGTCTGCTAGTGTAATCTAATTGCAGTTGCCTGCCTGCCTGCCAGCGTGTGTGCCAGGCCCACTTGCCAACTAGTGCCACCACTCATATCTGTTGTAACAGTAGTGTAAATTTAAAAAAAAAACTTTTTTGACTGTGAAACATCAGTCTTCTAGTGTAATCTAATTGCAGTTGCCTGCCTGCCAGCGTGTGTGCCAGGCCCACTTGCCAACTAGTGCCACCACTCATATCTGTTGTAACAGTAGTGTAAATTTTTAAAAAAAAACTTTTTTGACTGTGAAATATCAGTCTTCTAGTGTAATCTAATTGCAGTTGCCTGCCTGCCAGCGTGTGTGCCAGGCCCACTTGCCAACTAGTGCCACCACTCATATCTGTTGTAACAGTAGTGTAAATTTTTCTAAAAAAAACCTTTTTTGACTGTGAAACATCAGTCTGCTAGTGTAATCTAATTGCAGTTGCCTGCCGGCCAGCGTGTGTGCCAGGCCCACTTGCCAACTAGTGCCACCACTCATATCTGTTGTAACAGTAGTGTAAATTTTGTAAAAAAAACTTTTTTGACTGTGAAACATCAGTCTGCTAGTGTAATCTAATTGCAGTTGCCTGCCTGCCAGCGTGTGTGCCAGGCCCACTTGCCAACTAGTGCCACCACTCATATCTGTTGTAACAGTAGTGTAAATTTAAAAAAACTTTTCTGACTGTGAAACATCAGTCTGCTAGTGTAATCTAATAGCAGTTGCCTACCTGCCAGCATGTGTGCCAGGCCCACTTGCCAACTAGTGCCACCACTCAAATCTGTTGTAACAGTAGTGTAAATTTAAAAAAAACTTTTCTGACTGTGAAACATCAGTCTGCTAGTGTAATCTAATAGCAGTTGCCTGCCTGCCAGCGTGTGTGCCAGGCCCACTTGCCAAGTAGTGCCACCACTCATATCTGTTGTAACAGTAGTGTAAATTTAAAAAAAAAACTTTTTTGACTGTGAAACATCAGTCTGCTAGTTTAATCTAATTGCAGTTGCCTGCCTGCCAGCGTGTGTGCCAGGCCCACTTGCCAACTAGTGCAACCACTCATATCTGTTGTAACAGTAGTGTAAATTTAAAAAAAAAACTTTTTTGACTGTGAAACATCAGTCTGCTAGTGTAATCTAATAGCAGTTGCCTGCCTGCCAGCGTGTGTGCCAGGCCCACTTGCCTACTAGTGCCACCACTCATATCTGTTGTAACAGTAGTGTAAATTTTGTAAAAAAAACTTTTTTGACTGTGAAACATCAGTCTGCTAGTGTAATCTAATTGCAGTTGCCTGTCTGCCAGCGTGTGTGCCAGGCCCACTTGCTAAGTGCCACCACTCATATCTGTTGTAACAGTAGTGTAAATTTAAAAAAAAAACTTTTTTGACTGTGAAACATCAGTCTGCTAGTGTAATCTAATTGCAGTTGCCTGCCTGCCAGCATGTGTGCCAGGCCCACTTGCCAACTAGTGCCACCACTCATATCTGTTGTAACAGTAGTGTAAATTTTGTAAAAAAAACTTTTTTGACTGTGAAACATCAGTCTGCTAGTTTAATCTAATTGCAGTTGCCTGCCTGCCAGCGTGTGTGCCAGGCCCACTTGCCAACTAGTGCCACCACTCATATCTGTTGTAACAGTAGTGTAAATTTTGTAAAAAAAACTTTTTTGACTGTGAAACATCAGTCTGCTAGTGTAATCTAATAGCAGTTGCCTGCCTGCCAGCGTGTGTGCCAGGCCCACTTGCTAAGTGCCACCACTCATATCTGTTGTAACAGTAGTGTAAATTTTTCTAAAAAAAACCTTTTTTGACTGTGAAACATCAGTCTGCTAGTGTAATATAATTGCAGTTGCCTGCCGGCCAGCGTGTGTGCCAAGCCCACTTGCTAAGTGCCAGCACTCATATCTGTTGTAACAGTAGTGTACATTTTTTTAAAAAAAATGTTTTGACTGTGAAACATCAGTCTGCTAGTGTAATCTAATTGAAGTTGCCTGCCTGCCAGCGTGTGTGCCAGGCCCACTTGCCAACTAGTGCCACCACTCATATCTGTTGTAACAGTACTGTAAATTAAAAAAAAAAAACTTTTTTGACTGTGAAACATCAGTCTTCTAGTGTAATCTAATTGCAGTTGCCTGCCTGCCAGCGTGTGTGCCAGGCCCACTTGCCAACTAGTGCAACTACTCATATCTGTTGTAACAGTAGTGTAAATTTTTTAAAAAAAAACTTTTTTGACTGTGAAACATCAGTCTTCTAGTGTAATCTAATTGCAGTTGCCTGCCTGCCAGCTTGTGTGCCAGGCCCACTTGCCAACTAGTGCCACCACTCATATCTGTTGTAACAGTAGTGTAAATTTTTCTAAAAAAAAACTTTTTTGACTGTGAAACATCAGTCTGCTAGTGTAATCTAATTGCAGTTGCCTGCCTGCCAGCATGTGTGCCAGGCCCACTTGCCAACTAGTGCAACCACTCATATCTGTTGTAACAGTAGTGTAAATTTTTTTTAAAAAAAAATTTTTGACTGTGAAAAATCAGTCTGCTAGTGTAATCTAATTGCAGTTGCCTGCCTGCCTGCCAGCGTGTGTGCCAGGCCCACTTGCCAACTAGTGCCACCACTCATATCTGTTGTAACAGTAGTGTAAATTTAAAAAAAAAACTTTTTTGACTGTGAAACATCAGTCTTCTAGTGTAATCAAATTGCAGTTGCCTGCCTGCCAGCGTGTGTGCCAGGCCCACTTGCCAACTAGTGCCACCACTCATATCTGTTGTAACAGTAGTGTAAATTTTTAAAAAAAAACTTTTTTGACTGTGAAATATCAGTCTTCTAGTGTAATCTAATTGCAGTTGCCTGCCTGCCAGCGTGTGTGCCAGGCCCACTTGCCAACTAGTGCCACCACTCATATCTGTTGTAACAGTAGTGTAAATTTTTCTAAAAAAAACCTTTTTTGACTGTGAAACATCAGTCTGCTAGTGTAATCTAATTGCAGTTGCCTGCCGGCCAGCTTGTGTGCCAGGCCCACTTGCCAACTAGTGCCACCACTCATATCTGTTGTAACAGTAGTGTAAATTTTGTAAAAAAAACTTTTTTGACTGTGAAACATCAGTCTGCTAGTGTAATCTAATTGCAGTTGCCTGCCTGCCAGCGTGTGTGCCAGGCCCACTTGCCAACTAGTGCCACCACTCATATCTGTTGTAACAGTAGTGTAAATTTAAAAAAACTTTTCTGACTGTGAAACATCAGTCTGCTAGTGTAATCTAATAGCAGTTGCCTACCTGCCAGCATGTGTGCCAGGCCCACTTGCCAACTAGTGCCACCACTCAAATCTGTTGTAACAGTAGTGTAAATTTAAAAAAAACTTTTCTGACTGTGAAACATCAGTCTGCTAGTGTAATCTAATAGCAGTTGCCTGCCTGCCAGCGTGTGTGCCAGGCCCACTTGCCAAGTAGTGCCACCACTCATATCTGTTGTAACAGTAGTGTAAATTTTGTAAAAAAAAACTTTTTTGACTGTGAAACATCAGTCTGCTAGTTTAATCTAATTGCAGTTGCCTGCCTGCCAGCGTGTGTGCCAGGCCCACTTGCCAACTAGTGCAACCACTCATATCTGTTGTAACAGTAGTGTAAATTTAAAAAAAAAATATTTTTGACTGTGAAACATCAGTCTGCTAGTGTAATCTAATAGCAGTTGCCTGCCTGCCAGCGTGTGTGCCAGGCCCACTTGCCTACTAGTGCCACCACTCATATCTGTTGTAACAGTAGTGTAAATTTTGTAAAAAAAACTTTTTTGACTGTGAAACATCAGTCTGCTAGTGTAATCTAATTGCAGTTGCCTGCCTGCCAGCGTGTGTGCCAGGCCCACTTGCTAAGTGCCACCACTCATATCTGTTGTACAGTAGTGTAAATTTAAAAAAAAAACTTTTTTGACTGTGAAACATCAGTCTGCTAGTGTAATCTAATTGCAGTTGCCTGCCTGCCAGCATGTGTGCCAGGCCCACTTGCCAACTAGTGCCACCACTCATATCTGATGTAACAGTAGTGTAAATTTTGTAAAAAAAAAACTTTTTTGACTGTGAAACATCAGTCTGCTAGTTTAATCTAATTGCAGTTGCCTGCCTGCCAGCGTGTGTGCCAGGCCCACTTGCCAACTAGTGCCACCACTCATATCTGTTGTAACAGTAGTGTAAATTTTGTAAAAAAAACTTTTTTGACTGTGAAACATCAGTCTGCTAGTGTAATCTAATAGCAGTTGCCTGCCTGCCAGCGTGTGTGCCAGGCCCACTTGCTAAGTGCCACCACTCATATCTGTTGTAACAGTAGTGTAAATTTTTCTAAAAAAAACCTTTTTTGACTGTGAAACATCAGTCTGCTAGTGTAATCTAATTGCAGTTGCCTGCCGGCCAGCGTGTGTGCCAAGCCCACTTGCTAAGTGCCAGCACTCATATCTGTTGTAACAGTAGTGTACATTTTTAAAAAAAAAAATTTTGACTGTGAAACATCAGTCTGCTAGTGTAATCTAATTGAAGTTGCCTGCCTGCCAGCGTGTGTGCCAGGCCCACTTGCCAACTAGTGCAACTACTCATATCTGTTGTAACAGTAGTGTAAATTTTTTTAAAAAAAACTTTTTTGACTGTGAAACATCAGTCTTCTAGTGTAATCTAATTGCAGTTGCCTGCCTGCCAGCTTGTGTGCCAGGCCCACTTGCCAACTAGTGCCACCACTCATATCTGTTGTAACAGTAGTGTAAATTTTTCTAAAAAAAAAACTTTTTTGACTGTGAAACATCAGTCTGCTAGTGTAATCTAATTGCAGTTGCCTGCCTGCCAGCATGTGTGCCAGGCCCACTTGCCAACTAGTGCAACCACTCATATCTGTTGTAACAGTAGTGTAAATTTTTTTTAAAAAAAAATTTTTGACTGTGAAAAATCAGTCTGCTAGTGTAATCTAATTGCAGTTGCCTGCCTGGCAGCGTGTGTACCAGGCCCACTTGCCAACTAGTGCCACCACTCATATCTGTTGTAACAGTAGTGTAAATTTAAAAAAAAAAACCTTTTTGACTGTGAAACATCAGTCTGCTAGTGTAATCTAATTGCAGTTGCCTGCCTGCCTGCCAGCTTGTGTGCCAGGCCCACTTGCCAACTAGTGCCACCACTCATATCTGTTGTAACAGTAGTGTAAATTTAAAAAAAAAACTTTTTTGACTGTGAAACATCAGTCTTCTAGTGTAATCTAATTGCAGTTGCCTGCCTGCCAGCGTGTGTGCCAGGCCCACTTGCCAACTAGTGCCACCACTCATATCTGTTGTAACAGTAGTGTAAATTTTTTTTAAAAAAACTTTTTTGACTGTGAAACATCAGTCTGCTAGTGTAATCTAATTGCAGTTGCCTGCCGGCCAGCGTGTGTGCCAGGCCCACTTGCCAACTAGTGCCACCACTCATATCTGTTGTAACAGTAGTGTAAATTTTGTAAAAAAAACTTTTTTGACTGTGAAACATCAGTCTGCTAGTGTAATCTAATTGCAGTTGCCTGCCTGCCAGCGTGTGTGCCAGGCCCACTTGCCAACTAGTGCCACCACTCATATCTGTTGTAACAGTAGTGTAAATTTAAAAAAAACTTTTCTGACTGTGAAACATCAGTCTGCTAGTGTAATCTAATAGCAGTTGCCTACCTGCCAGCATGTGTGCCAGGCCCACTTGCCAACTAGTGCCACCACTCATATCTGTTGTAACAGTAGTGTAAATTTAAAAAAAAACTTTTCTGACTGTGAAACATCAGTCTGCTAGTGTAATCTAATTGCAGTTGCCTGCCAGCGTGTGTGCCAGGCCCACTTGCCAAGTAGTGCCACCACTCATATCTGTTGTAACAGTAGTGTAAATTTTGTAAAAAAAACTTTTTTGACTGTGAAACATCAGTCTGCTAGTTTAATCTAATTGCAGTTGCCTGCCTGCCAGCGTGTGTGCCAGGCCCACTTGCCAACTAGTGCAACCACTCATATCTGTTGTAACAGTAGTGTAAATTTAAAAAAAAACTTTTTTGACTGTGAAACATCAGTCTGCTAGTGTAATCTAATAGCAGTTGCCTGCCTGCCAGCGTGTGTGCCAGGCCCACTTGCCAACTAGTGCCACCACTCATATCTGTTGTAACAGTAGTGTAAATTTTGTAAAAAAAAACTTTTTTGACTGTGAAACATCAGTCTGCTAGTGTAATCTAATTGCAGTTGCCTGCCTGCCAGCGTGTGTGCCAGGCCCACTTGCTAAGTGCCACCACTCATATCTGTTGTAACAGTAGTGTAAATTTAAAAAAAAAACTTTTTTGACTGTGAAACATCAGTCTGCTAGTGTAATCTATTTGCAGTTGCCTGCCTGCCAGCGTGTGTGCCAGGCCCACTTGCCAACTAGTGCAACCACTCATATCTGTTGTAACAGTAGTGTAAATTTAAAAAAAAAAAAATTTTTGACTGTGAAACATCAGTCTGCTAGTGTAATCTAATAGCAGTTGCCTGCCTGCCAGCGTGTGTGCCAGGCCCACTTGCCTACTAGTGCCACCACTCATATCTGTTGTAACAGTAGTGTAAATTTTGTAAAAAAAACTTTTTTGACTGTGAAACATCAGTCTGCTAGTGTAATCTAATTGCAGTTGCCTGCCTGCCAGCGTGTGTGCCAGGCCCACTTGCTAAGTGCCACCACTCATATCTGTTGTAACAGTAGTGTAAATTTTAAAAAAAAACTTTTTTGACTGTGAAACATCAGTCTGCTAGTGTAATCTAATTGCAGTTGCCTGCCTGCCAGCATGTGTGCCAGGCCCACTTGCCAACTAGTGCCACCACTCATATCTGATGTAACAGTAGTGTAAATTTTGTAAAAAAAAAACTTTTTTGACTGTGAAACATCAGTCTGCTAGTTTAATCTAATTGCAGTTGCCTGCCTGCCAGCGTGTGTGCCAGGCCCACTTGCCAACTAGTGCCACCACTCATATCTGTTGTAACAGTAGTGTAAATTTTGTAAAAAAAACTTTTTTGACTGTGAAACATCAGTCTGCTAGTGTAATCTAATAGCAGTTGCCTGCCTGCCAGCGTGTGTGCCAGGCCCACTTGCTAAGTGCCACCACTCATATCTGTTGTAACAGTAGTGTAAATTTTTCTAAAAAAAACCTTTTTTGACTGTGAAACATCAGTCTGCTAGTGTAATCTAATTGCAGTTGCCTGCCGGCCAGCGTGTGTGCCAAGCCCACTTGCTAAGTGCCAGCACTCATATCTGTTGTAACAGTAGTGTACATTTTTAAAAAAAAAAAATTTTGACTGTGAAACATCAGTCTGCTAGTGTAATCTAATTGAAGTTGCCTGCCTGCCAGCGTGTGTGCCAGGCCCACTTGCCAACTAGTGCAACTACTCATATCTGTTGTAACAGTAGTGTAAATTTTTTTAAAAAAAACTTTTTTGACTGTGAAACATCAGTCTTCTAGTGTAATCTAATTGCAGTTGCCTGCCTGCCAGCTTGTGTGCCAGGCCCACTTGCCAACTAGTGCCACCACTCATATCTGTTGTAACAGTAGTGTAAATTTTTCTAAAAAAAAACTTTTTTGACTGTGAAACATCAGTCTGCTAGTGTAATCTAATTGCAGTTGCCTGCCTGCCAGCATGTGTGCCAGGCCCACTTGCCAACTAGTGCAACCACTCATATCTGTTGTAACAGTAGTGTAAATTTTTTTTAAAAAAACTTTTTTGACTGTGAAACATCAGTCTGCTAGTGTAATCTAATTGCAGTTGCCTGCCGGCCAGCGTGTGTGCCAGGCCCACTTGCCAACTAGTGCCACCACTCATATCTGTTGTAACAGTAGTGTAAATTTTGTAAAAAAAACTTTTTTGACTGTGAAACATCAGTCTGCTAGTGTAATCTAATTGCAGTTGCCTGCCTGCCAGCGTGTGTGCCAGGCCCACTTGCCAACTAGTGCCACCACTCATATCTGTTGTAACAGTAGTGTAAATTTAAAAAAAACTTTTCTGACTGTGAAACATCAGTCTGCTAGTGTAATCTAATAGCAGTTGCCTACCTGCCAGCATGTGTGCCAGGCCCACTTGCCAACTAGTGCCACCACTCATATCTGTTGTAACAGTAGTGTAAATTTAAAAAAAAACTTTTCTGACTGTGAAACATCAGTCTGCTAGTGTAATCTAATTGCAGTTGCCTGCCAGCGTGTGTGCCAGGCCCACTTGCCAAGTAGTGCCACCACTCATATCTGTTGTAACAGTAGTGTAAATTTTGTAAAAAAAACTTTTTTGACTGTGAAACATCAGTCTGCTAGTTTAATCTAATTGCAGTTGCCTGCCTGCCAGCGTGTGTGCCAGGCCCACTTGCCAACTAGTGCAACCACTCATATCTGTTGTAACAGTAGTGTAAATTTAAAAAAAAACTTTTTTGACTGTGAAACATCAGTCTGCTAGTGTAATCTAATAGCAGTTGCCTGCCTGCCAGCGTGTGTGCCAGGCCCACTTGCCAACTAGTGCCACCACTCATATCTGTTGTAACAGTAGTGTAAATTTGTAAAAAAAAAACTTTTTTGACTGTGAAACATCAGTCTGCTAGTGTAATCTATTTGCAGTTGCCTGCCTGCCAGCGTGTGTGCCAGGCCCACTTGCTAAGTGCCACCACTCATATCTGTTGTAACAGTAGTGTAAATTTAAAAAAAAAAACTTTTTTGACTGTGAAACATCAGTCTGCTAGTGTAATCTATTTGCAGTTGCCTGTCTGCCAGCGTGTGTGCCAGGCCCACTTGCCAACTAGTGCCACCACTCATATCTGTTGTAACAGTAGTGAAATTTAAAAAAAAAAAAACTTTTTTGACTGTGAAACATCAGTCTGCTAGTGTAATCTAATAGCAGTTGCCTGCCTGCCAGCATGTGTGCCAGGCCCACTTGCCAACTAGTGCCACCACTCATATCTGTTGTAACAGTAGTGTAAATTTTGTAAAAAAAACTTTTTTGACTGTGAAACATCAGTCTGCTAGTTTAATCTAATTGCAGTTGCCTGCCTGCCAGCATGTGTGCCAGGCCCACTTGCCAACTAGTGCCACCACTCATATCTGTTGTAACAGTAGTGTAAATTTAAAAAAAAAACTTTTTTGACTGTGAAACATCAGTCTGCTAGTGTAATCTAATAGCAGTTGCCTGCTTGTCAGCGTGTGTGCCAGGCCCACTTGCCAACTAGTGCCACCACTCATATCTGTTGTAACAGTAGTGTAAATTTTGTAAAAAAAACTTTTTTGACTGTGAAACATCAGTCTGCTAGTGTAATCTAATTGCAGTTGCCTGCCTGCCAGCGTGTGTGCCAGGCCCACTTGCCAAGTAGTGCCACCACTCATATCTGTTGTACAGTAGTGTAAATTATAAAAAAAAACTTTTTTGACTGTGAAACATCAGTCTGCTAGTGTAATCTAATTGCAGTTGCCTGCCTGCCAGCGTGTGTGCCAGGCCCACTTGCCAACTAGTGCCACCACTCATATCTGTTGTAACAGTAGTGTAAATTTTAAAAAAAAACTTTTTTGACTGTGAAACATCAGTCTGCTAGTGTAATCTAATTGCAGTTGCCTGCCTGCAGCGTGTGTGCCAGGCCCACTTGCCAACTAGTGCCACCACTCATATCTGTTGTAACAGTAGTGTAAATTTTGTAAAAAAAAACCTTTTTTGACTGTGAAACATCAGTCTGCTAGTAATCTAATTGCAGTTGCCTGCCTGCCAGCGTTGTGCCAGGCCCACTTGCCAACTAGTTGCCACCACTCATATCTGTTGTAACAGTAGTGTAAATTTTGTAAAAAAAAACTTTTTTGACTGTGAAACATCAGTCTGCTAGTGTAATCTAATTGCAGTTGCCTGCCTGCCAGCGTGTGTGTCCAGCCCACTTGCCAACTAGTGCCACCACTCATATCTGTTGTAACAGTAGTGTAAATTTTAAAAAAAAAAACTTTGACTGTGAAACAATCAGTCTGCTAGTGTAATCTAATTGCAGTTGCCTCCTGCCTGCCAGCGTGTGTGCCAGGCCCACTTGCCAACTAGTGCCAACCACTCATATCTGTTGTAACAGTAGTGTAAATTTAAAAAAAAAACTTTTTTGACTGTGAAACATCAGTGCTTCTAGGTAATCTAATTGCAGTTGCCTGCCTGCCAGCGTGTGTGCCAGGCCCACTTGCCAACTAGTGCCACCACTCATATCTGTTGTAACAGTAGTGTAAATTTTTAAAAAAAAACTTTTTTGACTGTGAAACATCAGTCTGCTAGTTGTAATCTAATTGCAGTTGCCTGCCTGCCAGCGTGTGTGCCAGCCCACTTGCCAACTAGTGCCACCACTCATATCTTTTAACAGTAGTGTAAATTTTAAAAAAAAACCTTTTTGACTGTGAAACATCAGTCTGCTAGTGTAATCTAATTGCAGTTGCCTGCCTGCCAGCGTGTGTGCCAGGCCCACTTGCCAACTAGTGCCACCACTCATATCTGTTGTAACAGTAGTGTAAATTTAAAAAAAAACTTTTTTGACTGTGAAAACATCAGTCTGCTAGTGTAATCTAATTGCAGTTGCCTGCCTGCCAGTGTGTGCCAGGCCCACTTGCCAACTAGTGCCACCACTCATATCTGTTGTAACAGTAGTGTAAATTTAAAAAAAATTTTTGACTGTGAAACATCAGTCTTCTAGTGTAATCTAATTGCAGTTGCCTGCCTGCCAGCGTGTGTGCCAGGCCCACTTGCCAACTAGTGCCACCACATATCTGTTGTAACAGTAGTGTAAATTTTTTAAAAAAAAACTTTTTTGACTGTGAAACATCAGTCTGCTAGTGTAATCTAATTGCAGTTGCCTGCCTGCCACGTGTGTGCCAGGCCCACTTGCCAACTAGTGCCACCACTCATATCTGTTGTAACAGTAGTGTAATTTTTAAAAAAAACTTTTTGACTGTGAAACATCAGTCTGCTAGTGTAATTCTAATTGCAGTTGCCTGCCTGCCAGCGTGTGTGCCAGGCCCACTTGCCAACTAGTGCCACCACTCATATCTGTTGTAACAGTATGTAAATTTAAAAAAAA
>NC_069500.1:1424608492-1424660992 GCF_027579735.1 Bombina bombina
AAATAGCCCCCTATATATGACCATACACTGCTGGCTGTGGCCCAAGAGCGGCCTTTGTTACCTTCTAGGGAGCCTACAGTTTATTAGGCATTGTACATTCACAATACCAGTCTGCATTATTGTTTCAGGTACGCACTGTGTTCTTCTCAAACAGATGTCATAATCCACCTGTTATTTTTTTACTGTGATGTTTTGTTTATTACATTATATGTATGCCTTATTCTGAACCTCAATAAAAAAATAATAAAAAAAAAAAAAAATAATTGCAGTTGCCTGCCTGCCAGCGTGTGTGCCAGGCCCACTTGCCAACTAGTGCCACCACTCATATCTGTTGTAAGAGTAGTGTAAATTTTTCTAAAAAAAAACTTTTTTGACTGTGAAACATCAGTCTGCTAGTGTAATCTAATTGCAGTTGCCTGCCGGCCAGCATGTGTGCCAGGCCCACTTGCTAAGTGCCACCACTCATATCTGTTGTAACAGTAGTGTAATTTTTTTTAAAAAAAAAACTTTTTTGACTGTGAAACATCAGTCTGCTAGTGTAATCTAATTGCAGTTGCCTGCCTGCCAGCGTGTGTACCAGGCCCACTTGCCAACTAGTGCCACCACTCATATCTGTTGTAACAGTAGTGTAAATTTTAAAAAAAACACAACCTTTTTGACTGTGAAACATCAGTCTGCTAGTGTAATCTAATTGCAGTTGCCTGCCTGCCTGCCAGCGTGTGTGCCAGGCCCACTTGCCAACTAGTGCCAACACTTATATCTGTTGTAACAGTAGTGTAAATTTTAAAAAAAAAATCTTTTTTGACTGTGAAACATCAGTCTGCTAGTGTAATCTAATTGTAGTTGCCTGCCTGCCAGCGTGTGTGCCAGGCCCACTTGCCAACTAGTGCCACCACTCATATCTGTTGTAACAGTAGTGTAAATTTTTTTTAAATATCTTTTTTGACTGTGAAACATCAGTCTGCTAGTGTAATCTAATTGCAGTTGCCTGCCTGCTAGCATGTTAGCCAGGCCCACTTGTCCAGTGTCACCACTCATATCTGGTGTAACAGTAGTGTTAATAATTTAAAAAAAAAAACTTTTTTGACTGTGAAACATCAGTCTGCTAGTGTAATCTAATTGCAGTTGCCTGCCTGCTAGCGTTGTGCCAGGCCCACTTGCCCAGTGCCACCACTCATATCTGGTGTAACATTAGTGTAAATAATTAAAAAAAAAAAAAAACTTTTTTGACTGTGAAAGATCAGTCTGCTAGTGTAATTCTAATTGCATTTGCCTGCCTGCCATCGTGTGTGCCAGGCTCACTTGCCCAGTGCCACCACTCATATCTGGTAGCTACAGTAGTGTATATAATTTAAAAAAAACTAAACTTTTTTGACTGTGAAACATCAGTCTGCTAGTGTAATCTAATTGCAGTTGCCTGCCTGCCAGTGTGTGTGCAAGGCCTACTTGCCCAGTGCTACCACTCATATCTGTTGTAACAGTAGTGTAAATTTAAAAAAAACTTTTTGGACTGTCAAACGTCAGTCTGCTTTTTTGTGTCAGGCTCACAGCATATACTGTGCCCACTTGCCCAGTGCCACCACTCGTATCTTGTTTAATAGTAGTGTAAGTGTACATTTAAAAAAAAATGACAGGCAGAGGCAGGCCACCCGCAGGTGCCGTTGTGGTCGTGGTGCTTTGATTCCCTGTGTCCATAGAATAATGCCCAGTGTTCAGAGGCCACGTCCCATGAACTCAAAAAGTTCTAAGGAGGACATAGCTGACTTTTTAACACAGGACACCCAATCTTCTATAGCTTCCGCTCCGAACCTTGACGCACCATCCTCCTCCAGTTTATCTTTGGGCACCTCTCAAGTTACCACCACTCGCCCGCCTGCCACCACCACCAACACTAGCACCACAGCCGCTTCACTTGATCTGTCAGAAGAGTTTTTTACACATCAGTTGGAAGAAATGAGTGATGCGCAACCATCATTGACAGAGGATGTAGATAACAGTGATATGTCTCAGTCAGGCAGCATTACAGACATGGACGTACGGTGTGATGATGATTATGTTGTACACGCTGCTGCTTCCTTTGTTGATTTGTCAGATACAAGTGAAGTGGTTGATGATGACGATGCGTCTGTGGATGTCACGTGGGTGCCCGCTAGAAGAGAAGAAGAACAGGGGGAAAGTTCAGATGGGGAGACAGAGTGGAGGAGGAGGAGACGAGTTGGAAGCAGGGGGAGGTCATCGCAAGGAGCTAGTGGCATAGTCAGACAGCATGCATCGGCACCCGGAGTCAGCCAGACAGCACGCCAATCAACGCATGCTGTTGCCACCACCAGAATGCCGTAATCGCAGAGCTCAGCAGTGTGGCATTTTTTTGTGTGTCTGCCTCTGACAACAGCGATGCCATTTGCAACCTGTGCCAAAAGAAACTGAGTCGTGGGAAGTGCAACACCCACCTAGGTACAACTGCTTTGCGAAGGCACATGATCGCACATCACAAATGCCTATGGGATCAACACATGAGTAGAAGCAGCACACAAACTCAAAGCCGCCATCCTCCTCCTGGTCCAGCATCTTCAGCCACATCAACCTATGCTGTCCTCCTTGCCCCCTCTCAACCATCCGCCACTCCGTCTCTCTTCCGGAGCAGTTCCTGCTCATCTGCCCACAGTCAGGTGTCTGTCAAGGACATGTTTGAGCGTAAGAAGCCAATGTCACAAAGTCACCCCCTTGCCCGGCGTCTGACAGCTGGCTTGTCTGAACTCTTAGCCCGCCAGCTTTTACCATACAAGCTGGTGGAGTCTGAGGTGTTCAAAAAATGTGTAGCTATTGGGACACCACAGTGGAAGGTACCCGGCCGAAATGTCTTTTCACAAAAGGCAATCCCCAACCTGTACTCGATTGTGCGAAAGGAAGTATTGGCATGTCTGGCACACAGTGTTCGGGCAAGGGTCCATATGACCACTGATAGCTGGTCTGCAAAGCATGGTCAGGGCAGGTATATCACCTACACTGCACATTGGGTAAACCTTGTGAAGGGTGCCAAGCATGCAATGCATGGCTCTGCAGAGGAGGAGTTGGTGACACCGCCACGACTTGCAGGCAGGCCTGCTGCCACCTCCTCTACTCCTCCTACTCCATCCTCTTCCATAACCTCCTCGGCTGAGTCCTCTTCTGCTGCTATGTCTTGCTCCACATCAAGGCACCCCCCAAGCTCCGCTGGTACTATTCCACATCCCGGATACGGCAGTGTCACGCCGTCTTGGGGTTGACTTGCCAGCACTCCTGTCTGCCCTGAACGCACAGGTGGATCAGTGGCTGACTCCGCACCAACTGGAGATCGGCAAAGTGGTTTCTGACAATGGAAGTAATTTGGTGGCGGCATTGAAATTGGGCAAGTTGACACATGTGCCGTGCATTGCACATGTGTGTAATTTGATTGTACAACACTTTGTGCATAAGTACCCAGGCTTACAGGACGTCCTGAAGCAGGCCAGGAAGGTGTGTGGCCATTTGAGGCATTCCTACACGGCCATGGCGCACTTTTCCGATATCCAGCGGCGAAACAACATGCCAGTGAGGCGCTTCATTTGCGACAGCCCGACACGTTGGAATTCAACACTCCTAATGTTCGACCGCCTGCTCCAACAAGAAAAAGCCGTTAACGAGTATTTGTATGACTGGGGTGCTAGGACAGCCTCTGCGGAGCTGGGAATTTTTTTGCCACGTTACTGGGCGCTCATGCGCAATGCCTGTAGGCTCATGCGTCCTTTTGAGGAGGTGACAAACCTAGTCAGTCGCACCGAAGGCACCATCAGCAACATCATACTATTTGTTTTCTTCCTGGAGCATGCCCTGTGAAGAGTGCTGGATCAAGCCGTAGATGAGCGTGAAGATGAAGAGTTGTGGTCACCATCACCACCAGAAACATCCTTATCAGCATTGCTTGCTGGACCTGCGGCAACGCTGGAAGAGGATTGTGAGGAAGAGGAGTCAGAGGAGGAATGTGGCTTTGAGGAGGAGGAGGAAGACCAACCACAACAGGCATCCCAGGGTGCTCGTTGTCACCTATCTTGTACCCATGGTGTTGTACTTGGCTGGGGGGAAGAAGATGCCTTCAGTGACATGACTGAGGATGAGGAACGGGACATGATTAGCTCGGCATCCAACCTTGTGCAAATGGGGTCTTTCATGCTGTCGTACCTGTTGAGGGACCCTCGTATAAAAAAGCTGAAGGAGAACGACCTGTACTGGGTGTCCACGCTACTAGACCCCCGGTATAAGCATAAAGTGCCAGAAATGTTACCGAATTACAACAAGTCGGAAAGGATGCAGCATTTCCAAAATAAATTAAAAAGTATGCTTTACACAAAGCGTATAAGGGTGATGTTACAGCACAACGTGAATCTAACAGGGGAAGAGTGGAAAGTAATCCTCCGACTCCCACGACCACGCCGGCAAGGACAGGATGCTTTTCAGACGTGTTGTTGATGGAGGACATGTGGAGCTTTTTAACTCCTATGCATCGCCACAGCCCTTCGGGGTCCACCCTCAGAGAACGACTCGACCGACAGGTAGCAGACTACCTCGCCTTAACTGCAGATCTCGAGCGATGAACCCCTTGACTTCTGGGTGTGCAGGCTTGACCTGTGGCCTGAGCTATCCCAATTTGCAATAGAACATCTGGCCTGCCCCGATTCAAGTGTCCTGTCAGAAAGGACCTTCAGTGCAGCAGGAGGTATTGTCACTGAGAAGAGAAGTCGTCTAGGTCAAAAAAGTCTAGATTACCTCACCTTTATTAAGATGAATGATGGATCCCGAAGGGACTGACATTGGGCGATACATTCAAGTAAAAAAGGCCTGATGAGATGAGTTGCCTTGGGCTAAAAATGATCCACATGCTGCTGTATTTTATCTTCAAATGCCGGATGACTTGCGTGACTTATCCGCCACCAACTAGGGTTCAAGCCGCAATGTTTTAGAGCACTTTCTGCCTGGGAAACAAACATCAATTTTTCTGGCCGCTGCTACAGCAGCGGCTGCAACAATACCTAATTTTTCAGGCATGTGTACATGCCAAATTTTTCTGGCCTCTGGTGCTGCACTGTGGCTTCAAAAAAAAAAAAAGACACTTAACAGGATTAAACTGATAGGAATAGTACTACTTAACACACCACTCCTATCTGGTGGCACATTAGATTGCACGCGCAGTGCACCAAATTTGAAGTAGGAGGACCGACCAAGCATCTTTTTCCATCTCCCGGTTCCTAAAATCCATGCCATATACACATCCCCTGATTGGGGACACCGCAGTGGAAGATACCTGGCCAAAATTTCTTTGCACAAAAGGCAATCCCCAACCTCTACTCGATTGTGCAAAAGGAAGTAACCTTACCATGGGTCACAGACCTCACGTCTTGTAATTCTCTGTCTGGGAAATCATCTATCTATCAAATCTATCTATTTATCTATCAAATCTATCTATCTGTCTATCGTATCTATCAAATGTATATTGCATCTATTGATCTATCTAATCTATGTATCTATCTATCAAATCTATCTATCTCGTGGCCGGACTGTTTTGTGACAGCCACTTGTGTTTCGGCCAAATGTCCATCGGACAAATGTCTGTCGGCCAAATGTCCGTCGGCTAAAAGTCCGGCCACGATTGCACGCGCAGTGCCCCAAATTTGAAGTAGGAGGACCGACCAAGCATCTTTTTCCATCTCCCGGTTCCTAAAATCCATGCCATATACACGTCCCCTGGCGCCGCAACTGCCTCTGGGAACCTTACCATGGATCCCAGACCGCACGTCTTGTAATTCTCTGTCTGGGAAATTATATATCTTTCAAATCTATCTATTTATCTATGAAATCTATCTAACTATCTATCGTATCTATCAAATGTATAGTGCATCTATTGATCTATCTAATCTATGTATCTATCTATCAAATCTATCTATCTCGTGGCCGGACTGTTTTGTGACAGCCACTTGTGTTTCGGCCAAATGTCCGTCTGCCAAATGTCGGTCGGCTAAAAGTCCGGCCACGATTGTACGCGCAGTGCCCCAAATTTGAAGTAGGAGGACCGACCAAGCATCTTTTTCCATCTCCCGGTTCCTAAAATCCATGCTATATACATCTTCCCCGATAGGGGGAGTAACAGGTATTAAACTGATCAGAATAGTACTACTTAACACACCACTCATATCTGGTGGCACAGTAGATTGCACGCGCAGTGCCCCAAATTTGAAGTAGGAGGACCGACCAAGCATCTTTTTCCATCTCCCGGTTCCTAAAATCCATGCCATTTACACGTCCCCTGGCACCGCAACTGCCTCTGGGAACCTTACCATGGGTCTCAGACCGCACGTCTTGTAATTCTCTGTCTGGGAAATTATATATCTATCAAATCTATCTATTTATCTATCTATCAAATCTATCTAACTATCTATTGTATCTATCAAATGTATATTGCATCTATTGATTTATCTAATCTATGTATCTGTCTATCAAATCTATCTATCTCGTGGCTGGACTGTTTTGTGAGAGCCACTTGTGTTTCGGCCAAATGTCTGTTGGACAAATGTCCGTCGGCTAAAAGTCCGGCCACGATTGCACACGCAGTGCTCCAAATTTGAAGTAGGAGGACCAACCAAGCATCTTTTTCCATCTCCCGGTTCCTAAAATCCATGCCATAAACACCTCCCCCGATAGGGGGAGTAACAGGTATTAAACTGATCAGAATAGTACTACTTAACACACCACTCATATCTAGTGGCACATTAGATTGCACACGCAGTGCCCCAAATTTGAAGTAGGAGGACCGACCAAGCATCTTTTTCCATCTCCCGGTTCCTAAAATCCATGCCATATATACGTCCCCTGGCACCGCAACTGCCTCTAGGAACCTTAACATGGGTCCCAGACCGCACGTCTTGTAATTCTCTGTCTGGGAAATGATATATCTATCAAATCTATCTATTTATCTATCAAATCTATCTAACTATCTATCGTATCTATCAAATGTATATTGCATCTATTGATCATTCTAATCTATGTACACCTATAATTGTCACACTGCGTATGTGAGAGAGCTATTGTACACCTATAATTGTCACACTGCTTATGTGAAACAGCTATAGTACACCTATAATTGTCACACTGCTTATGTGAGAGAGCTATTGTACACCTATAATTGTCACACTGCGTATGTGAGAGAGCTATTGTACACCTATAATTGTCACACTGCGTATGTGAGACAGCTATTGTACACCTATAATTGTCACACTGCTTATGTGAGACAGTTATTGTACACCTATAATTGTCACACTGCTTATGTGAGAGAGCTATTGTACACCTATAATTGTCACACTGCGTATGTGAGACAGCTATTGTACACCTATAATTGTCACACTGCTTATGTGAGACAGTTATTGTAGACCTATAATTGTCACACTGCGTATGTGAGAGAGCTATTGTACACCTATAATTATCACACTGCGTATGTGAGAGAGCTATTGTACACCTATAATTGTCACACTGTTTATGTGAGACAGCTATTGTACACCTATAATTGTCACACTGCTTATGTGAGACAGCTATTGTACACCTATAATTGTCACACTGCGTATGTGAGAGAGCTATTGTACACCTATAATTGTCACACTGCTTATGTGAAACAGCTATTGTACACCTATAATTGTCACGCTGCTTATGTGAGAGAGCTATTGTACACATATAATTGTCACACTGCTTATGTGAGAGAGCTATTGCACACCTATAATTGTCACACTGCTTATGTGAGAGAGCTATTGTACACCTATAATTGTCACACTGTTTGTGTGAGAGAGCTATTTTACACCTATAATTGTTACACTGTTTGTGTTAGAGAGCTATTGTACACCTATAATTGTCACACTGCGTATGTGAGACAGCTATTGTACACCTTTAATTGTCACACTGCTTATGTGAGACAGCTATTGCACACCTATAATTGTCACACTGCGTATGTGAGACAGCTATTGTACACCTATAATTGTCACACTGCTTATGTGAGAGAGCTATTGTACACCTATAATTGTTATGTGACACAGCTATTGTACACCTATAATTGTTACACTGCTTATGTGAGACAGCTATTGTACACCTATAATTGTCACACTGCGTATGTGAGAGAGCTATTGTACACCTATAATTGTCACACTGCGTATGTGAGACAGCTATTGTACACCTATAATTGTCACACTGCGTATGTGAGACAGCTATTGTACACCTATAATTGTTACACTGCTTATGTGAAAGAGCTATTGTACACCTATAATTGTCACACTGCTTATGTGAGAGAGCTATTGTACACCTATAATTGTCACACTGCGTATGTGAGACAGCTATTGTACACCGATAATTGTCACACTGCTTATGTGAGACAGTTATTGTAGACCTATAATTGTCACACTGCGTATGTGAGAGAGCTATTGTACACCTATAATTGTCACACTGCGTATGTGAGAGAGCTATTGTACACATATAATTGTCACACTGCGTATGTGAGAGAGCTATTGTACACCTATAATTGTCACACTGCTTATGTGTGACAGCTATTGTACACCTATAATTGTCACACTGCGTATGTGAGAGAGCTATTGTACATCTATAATTGTCACACTGCGTATGTGAGACAGCTTTTGTACACCTATAATTGTGACACTGCTTATGTGAGAGAGTTATTGTACACCTATAATAGTCACACACTGCCTATATGAGCCAACTTTTGTACACCTATAATTGTCACACTGCTTTTGTGAGACAGGCAGCTATTGTACACCTATAATTGTCACACTGCTTATGTGAGAGAGCTATTGTACACCTTTAATTGTCACACTGCGTATGTGAGAGAGCTATTGTACACCTATAAATGTCACACTGCTTATGTGAGAGAGCTATTGTACACCTATAATTGTCACACTGCTTATGTGAGAGAGCTATTGCATACCTATAATTGTCACACTGTGTATGTGAGACAGCTGATCTAAATATATAATTGTCACACTGCTTATGTGAGAGAGCTATTGTACACCTATAATTGTCACACTGCTTATGTGAGAGAGTTATTGTACACCTATAATTGTCACACTGCGTATGTGAGACAGCTATTGTACACCTATAATTGTCACACTGCTTATGTGAGAGAGCTATTGTACACCTATAATTGTCACACTGCGTATGTGAGAGAGCTATTGTACACCTATAATTGTCACACTGCTTATGTGAGACAGCTATTGTACACCTATAATTGTCACACTGCTTATGTGAGACAGCTATTGTACACCTATAATTGTCACACTGCTTATGTGAGAGAGCTATTGTACACCTATAATTGTCACACTGCGTATGTGAGAGAGCTATTGTACACCTATAATTGTCACACTGCTTATGTGAGAGAGTTATTGTACACCGATAATTATCACACTGCTGATGTGAGACAGCTATTGTACACCTATAATTATCACACTGCTTATGTCAGACAGCTATTGTACACCTATAATTGTCACGCTGCTTATGTGAGAGAGCTATTGTACACCTATAATTGTCACACTGCTTATGTGAGAGAGCTATTGTACACCTGTAATTGTCACACTGCTTATGTGAGAGAGTTATTGTACACCTATAATTGTCACACTGCTTATGTGAGACAACTATTGTACACCTATAATTGTTACACTGCTTATGTGAGAGAGCTATTGTACACCTATAATTGTCACACTGCTTATGTGAAACAGCTATTGTACACCTATAATTGTCACACTGCGTATGTGAGAGAGCTATTGTACACCTATAATTGTTACACTGCTTATGTGAGAGAGCTATTGTACACCTATAATTGTTACACTGCTTATGTGAGAGAGCTATTGTACACCTATAATTGTCACACTGCGTATGTGAGAGAGCTATTGTACACCTATAATTGTCACACTGCTTATGTGAAACAGCTATAGTACACCTATAATTGTCACACTGCTTATGTGAGAGAGCTATTGTACACCTATAATTGTCACACTGCGTATGTGAGAGAGCTATTGTACACCTATAATTGTCACACTGCTTATGTGAAACAGCTATAGTACACCTATAATTGTCACACTGCTTATGTGAGAGAGCTATTGTACACCTATAATTGTCACACTGCGTATGTGAGAGAGCTATTGTACACCTATAATTGTCACACTGCTTATGTGAGAGAGCTATTGTACACATATAATTGTTATGTGACACAGCTATTGTACACCTATAATTGTTACACTGCTTATGTGAGAGAGCTATTGTACACCTATAATTGTCACACTGCTTATGTGAGAGAGCTATTGTACACATATAATTGTCACACTGCTTATGTGAGAGAGTTATTGTACACCTATAATTGTCACACTGCGTATGTGAGAGAGCTATTGTACACCTATAATTGTCACACTGCTTATGTGAGAGAGCTATTGTACACCTATAATTGTCACACTGCCTATATGAGACAGCTATTGTACACCTATAATTGTCACACTGCTTATGTGAGACAGCTATTTGTGTATCATGTATAAATATTATATGAAACTGTGTTCAGCCCATATGCATATATACCCACATATAATCCACAAAACAGCCTACTGTACCTGATACCTGTTGTGTGTCAGCTTCCCATGCCTGTTTTTGCATTTTATCTGTCTGGTTATGGAATTCATTACTATTCCTGGGTGATGAGTCTGTAGCTGGAAACAACAAACGTCTAACACGTGTACCATCCTATCAGATAAATATCTGTAGCACTAATTAAAAGATGCTAATTTGTATCCAGATTCAGCCTCTGCATTTCTTATTCACACTCTGTTTTCTAAGGACATTCCTTGTTCTATAAAGACTAAAAAGCTGCTTAGACCAGGAGTAGTAAACTATGATCATTATGATCCCAAACATCTACCAGCCCCTGAAAAGTTCTCTTGAGTCACCATGATACGTATAAATAAAGGGGTCATCATGTCCTGCAGCCCCTCTGTAACTATTGTTATAACATCAGATCACTAGGACTTGAGTCTGTCACATACCCACATCTAATCAGACCCCTAGCTCTGCAGCCCCTCTGTAACTATAGTAATCACATCAGATCACTAGGACTTGAGTCTGTCACATACCCACATCTAATCAGACCCCTAGCTCTGCAGCCCCTCTGTAACTATTGTTATAACATCAGATCACTAGGACTTGAGTCTGTCACATACCCACATCTAATCAGACCCCTAGCTCTGCAGCCCCTCTGTAACTATAGTAATCACATCAGATCACTAGGACTTGAGTCTGTCACATACCCACATCTAATCAGACCCCTAGCTCTGCAGCCCCTCTGTAACTATAGTAATCACATCAGATCACTAGGACTTGAGTCTGTCACATACCCACATCTAATCAGACCCCTAGCTCTGCAGCCCCTCTGTAACTATAGTAATCACATCAGATCACTAGGACTTGAGTCTGTCACATACCCACATCTAATCAGACCCCTAGCTCTGCAGCCCCTCTGTAACTATAGTAATCACATCAGATCACTAGGACTTGAGTCTGTCACATACCCACATCTAATCAGACCCCTAGCTCTGCAGCCCCTATGTCAGTCTTATACACATGAAATAAGATACCAGGCACGCCAGCAACTCAGATGCCAACATGAAATCAGAACCAGGCACGACAGCTCGTCTGTCAGTCTGACGTTCCTGCAGAAAAAGCAAACAAAAGGACGCCTCCTCTGTGTAGCAGTTGTTCCAAAAGGTACTCCTATTGTAGTTTATGTGTACAGGGTACTCACATTGTGCTTATAGAGACAGGCTGAAGGTTTATAGTGCTCCAGCTCACTATTCTCCAGCAAATTGGAACTCCAGTGGATGGTGTATCGAAGGTAGCCAAACGGGGACCAAACGGTTTGTTAAAAGGTGAATGAAAATGTTATAGACAAAAAGTTAAAAACTTCATATAGCCCCACAAAATACAGTGTTTTAACAAATTGGTTAACCCTTAATGCAACGCATTTTATGGCTTACAGCTGTTTCCTCAGGCATACCAGGCACGACAGCTCCTCTACCACTCTTACACACACATGAAATTAGACACCAGGCACGGCAGCTCCTCTGTCATGAAATCAGACACCAGGCAATAGCAGCTCCTTTAGGATGCATGACCATTTTGGGGGCGTCTCAGTTTTCCATGCCTTGGCTATTGTCGCTTTAGTAGCTGTTAGCAAATAGATTGCTAAATATGCTTGGTGTTTGGGTAATTTAGTGATGCCTATGTGTAAGAGGGCATTAGAAGGAGTTATAGGAAGTGTTATGCCTAATCTCCCTAGCGTACGGAAGCATGTACTCCATAGGGGTTTTAACTTGGGGCATTCCCACCATATGTGTAGAGAGTCTCCTTTTTTGCCACAATTGCGCCAGCATAGGGGAGAGGTAGAGACAAACATTTTATTAAGTCTCGCAGGGGTAAGGTACCAGTTCGTTAAGAGTTTGTAATATGTTTCAAAGAGTGTGACACAGTGCAGTGCTTTTTTAGTGAGGGAAATTACATGTTGCCATACTTGTGGGGGCAGAGTCAGGTTCAGAACTGATTCCCAAGTGAGTAAGTGAGGAAGTTTATTCTCAGGGTCTGTGTTTCCTATTAAAGTGTAATGCATTGATAATGGTCTGTGTAGTTTGTTACCTTGTTGCCAAGTCGTTTCCCAGAGTGTACGGGGTCGGTGTAACTCAGGTTGGAATCCCCAGCTAGTAAGGAAGCTCTTTAGTCTTGTGTATTCATATGTCATGTACCTAGGTAAGTTGGAGCCAGCCTTTATTTCTGAGAGTGTCATGAAGCGCGGGGTTGGTGAAGTAACCCAAAGGTCAGCTACTGTTTGTCTTCCAATTCTAGTCCAGCCATGAGGATGAGAGTCAGGTAAGCCTCGTAGGAGACCTGTCAAGGGAGTAATAGGTGAGGGATGTGGGGCGATGTGTGGATAGTGTCTAAGCTTGTCCCACATGGCGAGGCATTCTCGTACTATGTTATTGCTAATGTCTGTGGTACGTCTTAGGTGGGCAGGAATCCAAATTAAGTCGGGCAAAAATATATGATTTGGGAGGGAGGCTTGTTCTATGGTTTTCCATTTACTAGGGGAGTCTTTAGCACCCCATTGTGAGATGTGGGTGAGCATGGCTCCTTCATAATACCTAGTTATTGATGGGGAGGCTATACCTCCTCTATTAAGGGGGCTTTGAAGAATTTTGTGCGCCACTCTGGGGGGTTTGTGCTGCCATATATATTTTGTAAATTCACTCTGAAATTGGTGAAGGAGATATCCCGGGATACGGAGAGGGAGACATCTAAATAAATAAGTAATTTTAGGTAGAAAGGACATCTTAAGGGCTGTTAACCTACCTATCCATGAGATGTGAGTATAGTCCCATTTGTCTTTCAAAGTACGCAGTTCGGTTAAGAGGGGCAGGTAGTTGTCTTTGATCATCTGAGGGATATTGTTCGATATCTTAACACCTAAGTGGGAGATGAAGTTATTGACGCAGTGTACTCTGTATTGGACCTTGAGGGTGTCAACTGTGTTCTGTGGGATTCCCCAGGTAAAGATTTCTGTTTTATCTAGATTTAATTTGTAGAGTGACATGTCTCCAAAGGAGTTTAAGATTTCTATCAGTCTCGGGAATGAAGATAGGGGGTCTGACGAGAATATAGTAATGTCGTCTGCAAAGAGTGCAATTTTGTGAATTGTGCCATGTAGGCGAATGCCATCAATTTTTTTATCTTGTCTGATTTGTTCTGCTAGTGGCTCGATTGCCAGGGCAAAAAGAAGGGGTGAGAGTGGACACCCTTGTCTGGTGCCATTAGATATTGGGAAGGGGGGTGAGGCAAAGCCTAGACCTCTAACTACTGCTGTGGGAGTGGAATAAAGAGCCTGTATCGCTTTGATAATTTGATCTGGGAAACCAAAAATTTTAAGAGCTTCCCATAAGTAGGACCATCTAACGCGGTCAAAAGCCTTCTCTGCATCCAATGAGATGACAGAGAATGGCCTATTTAGTCTGGTGGATTCAGTGCAGATGTTTAGGAGACGTCTAGTATTGTCTGGCCCCTCGCGGTGAGGGATAAATCCTACTTGGTCTAAGTTTATGAGTTTCGGGAGTAATTTAGAGATACGTGTAGCAAATAATTTAGCATAAATTTTAATGTCTAAATTAATCAAGGAGATTGGCCTGTAATTGGAGCATAAGGATGGGTCTTTTTGGGGTTTAGGAATAGTAATCACCGTTGCTTCCAAGAATTCCTGACTAAACCTACCCTGTTCTCTAGCGTGATTAAAAAATCTTAAGAGTAGTGGGGTTAGTTCGTTTGTGTATGTTTTGTAGAAGGCTGCTAAGTAGCCATCTGGACCCGGAGCTTTAAAAGGTTTTAGATGCTTTATTACGTGTTTGATTTCCTTAGAGGTAAAGGGGGATGAGAGTGTTTCTTGGTCGTCAGGTGACAATGAGGGGAGATTTAAGCTGCGAAGGAAGGAGCATATTTTGTCAACAGGAGTTAGTTTGTCGCTTGCATTTTTTTCTAAATTGTACAGGTTTGAGTAAAATTTCTCAAAACAAGTACCAATGTCTGAGGGTTTGCGGTATGTCTGGTTCTCAAATTGGATTTGGTGAATTCTTGAGGTACTCGCTCTGTTTTTAAGTTTATTTGCTAGTAGTGTATCTGCTTTGTTACTCTTATGGTAAGTAATCTGTTTCAGTTTAAATAAGTTAGCCTGGGTGCGTTTTAGCTCTAGTTGGTTAATATGGTTTTTAATCTGTATAATTTGAGCTGTGGTTTCATCTGAGGGTGTACTTCTATTTAGGAGTTCTAGTCGACGCAATTCAATATGAGATTTGGAAAGGGGTAGGCCAGATAGTTTTTTAAGATGAGCTTGTTTTTTAATTATGAGACCTCTAAAGGTGGCCTTTGCCGCCCCCCATAGTGTGTCGTCTCTGACCTGATTATTGTCATTAGTTTGGCAGTAGAAGGTTATTTCTTTTCTCAAGGTTTCCTTAAATGCAGCATCCTGTAGGATGTCATGCGGGAGGCGCCAAGAAGGCTTCACATTATGTTGCTCCGCTGAGCGGAGAGTTACTGAAACTAGGTCATGATCAGACCATGGGCATAGGGAGATGTTAGAATGTTTGACTTGGTCAAGGGTTTCTGCTGAGCAAAAAACATAATCGAGTCTGGAGTATGTTTTATGGGGGAATGAGAAGTGAGTGTAGTCTCTATCTCTGGCATGAAGTGAACGCCATACATCGAAGTAGCAGAAGTGGGTAATTATTTGTCTGAACTTTTGGGAAAGTTGAGCAGGAGGGGTGGTGTGTTTTGTCCGGGCAGTTCTTTTTCTGTCTAGTGCTGGATCCCAAGTCATGTTGAAGTCCCCCGCTAGCAAGACTCTGCCTATTTTTATCCGGTCAACTGTGTGTAGGATCCGTTTGAGGTATCTAGGCTGATGTGAGTTAGGTAGATAGATAGAAACTAAGGTATGATCAGTATGGTCTAGCTTACATGTTAGAATGAGAAATCTAGATTGGGGGTCTTTTAGAACTTGGATTGGTTCGTAAGCTATTCTTTTATGGATTAGAATTGCCGTACCTCTGGCTTTTTTTGAAAAAGAGGTGTATTCGAGGACAGTGTAGTCTTTAGATATTGTGCAAGGAGGATTGTCTGACGACCAATGTGTCTCCTGAAGGAATGCTACGTCAGGGTTATGGAATTTGAGTGATCTAGCTAAAAGGCTACGCTTATGTGGGGAGTTTAGGCCTCGTACATTATGGGTTAGTATTTTGAGGGGTGGCATAGAGAGGTATGGGGAGTAGGTCAGGTCTTTTAATACTGAGAGTTAGTGTAAATGGGGAGGATAGGGGGAGGGAAATAGGCAACAGATAGTGCGAAGAAAAGTTAGCGAAAATAGTTCGCTATGGTGGAGCCCTAGTGTGGGCTGCCTGTGGTGGGGGGCGAGAAGCTAACAGAAACAGGGGTCTTTGGAATGGACCCTGCTCCGCAGTAATCATTGTAAATTAACTTGCTATTACATATGTGCAATACTTAAATTAAGACAACAACCTTAAAATAACAATCTAACACATAACTTAATTGTACTATCTAATAGTAAACTTTTCAAACTTTAACTCAGTCTCATTTATGATCTGTTGGAGACAGGTCAAACTTCCAGGTTAAATAAAGTCTAGGTAAGTTCCATTAAAGGCTACCAGACGTGTTTTTACGGTGGGTTAGTTTTAGGTTTCTTGGCTCTTTGCTCTTTAATAGTCCATTCGGGAGCCGAAGCTCTCAGCTTTGGGTAGGTTGGCTGTAACGGTGGAGGTTGTTCCTGGTGTAGGCCCCATGTGGCCAGGAGAGCCATACCTTGAGGTATGGAGTTAATTGTGTGGCTCTGGTTGTTTCTGGTGACCACTAGGTTTGTAGGATGGCCCCACCTGTATTTAATATTGGCCTTCCTGAGTGTCAGGGTAATTTGTTGAAAGGTTTTACGGTACTGTAGGGTATGAGTTGACAGATCAGGCAGGAGTTGAACATCCTTGAATTTTTCTGGCATAGGCGGTCTTTTGAAGGCTGCTTGCATAAGTTTATCTTTATATATGTAGCTGTGAAAGCAGACAATTACATCTCTTGGTTTGTCGGCTGGAGTAAGCCGTGATCTTAAAGCTCTATGGGCTCTCTCCATTGTATCAGTGTGTCCATCTGGGGTGCCCACGAGTACTGTAAACAGCTCCTTTAGGTAGGGTTGGAGATGAGTATTTTCTACGGTTTCTGGAATGCCCCTAAACCGGATATTATTTCTGCGAGATCTGTCTTCAATGTCTGCCATTTTAAATTCAAGTTGAGTCATCTGATCTGCTAGGGTTTCAGAGTAAGTGAGCAGGTTTGATTGATCTACTGCTAGATCATCCTGTTTCCGCTCTAGTGCTTCAACTCTTTCTCCAATCTCTGAGATTTCCTTTTTCAGTTCCGCAGAGGACCGTTGAATTTCCTGGGTGATAGAGCGTGTTTGACTGGCCAACATATGTTGTAGGGTAGCCTTAGTAATGTAATGATGTGATGGCGCTTCTGAGCGCACACTGGAATGAGATTCAGCATCGATCGACTCAGGGTCGCTCATCTCCTCGTTGGTGACAGGGTTAGATTCCTTTCCTGATTGAGTAAAGTGATCATAAACAGTCTTCTGAGTGTTAGTGGAGGGTTTCCCCTGACGTCTGGGCCCGTGGGGCATTGTGTTAAGACTGTTAGGTATGTCTGTAGGTTAAAGATTAACACCAACCTTCTCTTATAGAGCGCTCTGAAAACAATCTGAAAAGTATAAAGCACCGTACAGTAAAGTTTACTAGGTCTGATATGTATTGCTAGACTGCGGAGCAGGGGTCAATAACACTTTCTATATTTATGACATTTTGTTACAGTTTCAAATAATAGGTAGTAATTGAACCCTTCAGTCCCAACATATAAATGCAAGTATGTGAGTCACTGGCACCCCAAGGAGTGGTGGGATACGACTATATAGAAGGGAAAAAGGAGAAGGGAAGTGACCAGCCCAGACTGGTTGGACCGGAAAGGGAGAGGTGCCAGAGAGAATTAACAGACAGTGTAACTCAGTGGCATATATTCAGACTGCGGAGCAGGGACTCTCAACATTTCCTCTGTTTATGGCATTCTGTTAAAACATCACATAGCAGACAGTAATTGTGCCTTTCAACATTAGAATACAAGCTAAAGTGAATAGGTCCCTAGCACCTCAGGGAGAGACGGGATACGACTTTGCAGAAGGGGAAAAGGAGAGGGGAAGTGACCAGTCCAGACTAGCTGGACCGGAAAGGGAGAGGTGCCGGGGTAAGCCTGCTACTAGTGTAAGTCGAGAGAGCACTGGATGTGTGTTAACGGGTTACCCCACTAGTGAGATATTAAGAGGGGGGGTGTAATGTAACAGGTGGAACAGGAATGTAAATGGTTGTATTAGTTTTCAGGATCTGATGTTTCTCTTAGGTCACGTGGGTGAGGGATGAGGGCAAGTTGCGTTCTGTAATAATAAGAGTGTAGTGTGGTGTAACCTAGGTGTGCATGATGAGTGTGTGTCAGTATATGGGAGGTTGAAGGTAAGTTCTATATGAATGTGCAGTAGAGGGGAGTGTTCTGGTTCTAGTCTGGTTTAAAAGTGTTGGCCAGGGGTATGTTGTGCTGGTGTGATGGGTGAACCTGAGAGGTTGTCAGTGTGTTATACCAATCCTGAAAGGTGTCTTGGTGTCTAGAACAGGCAAAGGTAAGTAGTGTGACTATTCTATATGATCAGGACTCATAAACCTAGGAACAACACATACAAATAGCAATACAGTGAAAATAAATGCACTCCACCCTGTTTGCAACAGGAAACATTTGGCTGACGCAGCAGCTAGGTAAAAAATAAAGGGTAAAGCACTTGGTGTCCTAAGTTATTACTCTGAGGATAGGATTGACTTAGATTGCTGTCAGGTAAGGGCTAGTGCTATCAGACACCACCCTGAGGGGTGCATTACCAGATAAGAAGGGATTGTTCAGATTGTCTGAGTAAGGTGTCTATGAGATAACTATGTGAGAAAATTTTCTGTCTCTAGAGACTCAGATGGGGAAGGTAATCTATGCTTTTAAATTGGTTCTTCTGTCTCCATAAGTGTTACCCAGGAGAAGGCTACAGGGCCTTGTATATTGCAGGGTGTTTGTAACTTTAATCTCAGGTATTTAATTTCAGGACCCCCTCTGAAAGACTGTTAGGGGTACTCCTTTTAAGTTCCTCACAATTATATTGTCAGTTCAGTGGCTACCGGCAAGTGTGAGTTTTTTTTTTTTTGCAGAATGCCAGACGGGCCTCAGCCTCTCAGTAGGGGACTCCTTATGATTCCAATGAGCTGGGCCTCACAGCACATTTATCATGTCCAGCTTTATAAGTTGCTTATGAGTAGGGCTGCTATGTACGGCTAGGCTTAAAGGTTAGGCTGTTTATATCAGGTCTGTCCCCCTTAGCTCCCTCTACTTTCGATTCGGTCCCTCTTACCTCCGAGTATGGAAGGGCCTCCGGTGTCAGGCGACAGGTTCCCCAAGACTGCTGCCCTCTCCGTCTTGTGTCAAATAGCCGGTTCTTTCCGGGCAGCCAGTGTGTTCCCAGCGGGGTACACTAGCGGTCTGTCTGAGCGGCCTTCTGCCGCGCTTGCGTGGGGGAGGTGAGGCGCCTGGAAATATGGCGGAGCTTCGCGCCAAAATCTGCCGGGAGGAAAGAAGTCCAGGTCCCGTCCAGAGGAGCCACCTGTGCCGCTCACCAGGGTAGCAGTCAAGGTTCTGTTGATCCGCCGGGAAGTGGGTAGATGTGCCCCCGGCTGCAACTCTTAACCGGGTAAGCGGGTTGTTATGATGGAGACCGTGGGACCATGCGGCTTCTCAAGGTGGCGGTCCGATGGCGACCTAGAAGGGCTGTTTGCTCGTCGAGGGGGTGCTTGAGAGGCAGACAGTGTTCCAGTATTGGACCCCGATCCTCCGAAGCAGTTCTGTGGTGGCTTCTCCAATGGCTGGGGCACTCTTAGTCTGTCTGCTACCGGGAGTCCGCAAATGTGTTAGAGTAATCAAATTTAGGCAGATTCTGCTCTCACGCACTAATTTAACTATTAGTATACTTCTTATGCCCATAAAGAGGGGAAAAATATAGGCAAAAAAGCACTTTAACAGGGCGCAATTGCAGGAGCTTCTCTGCAACACGTCCGTCTCTGTAAGCGGTTAACTCCGCCCCCCCGTTCTAGCTTTTTATATGGTCTATTATAACTGTTATCTCATAATAATGTTACATTTCAGTGACGGCTGGTCCTTCAAATATTTCACTCCTTTGAGCTATATGAGGTTTGCACCACCTATAACAGATCTGAGTAATATGTATATCTTAACTTTTAAAGTTGTTGACCATTACAGTTAATGAAGGAGGTTCAGTCAACTATATATTGTCAGATATACTTAGGGGAGTACACTAAAATACTGGTGCCCTTCTCATAGAGTCCAGGGTCAGCGGGTTAATTTCTCAGGAATAGTCAGTACATTAGCTAACATGCTTTATGGACTAGTAGTTACTCAGTCCCTCAGAAATTTTAAGTAAATTCAAATTCCCATTTAACATGTGAAGCCCATATGCTTGGAATTTAAATGCTCCTTATTCTCCAGTGTCAAATCTGGGATCTCCAGGACCATAATTATATCCCTTGTCTATAACAAGTATCTTTGCATTAACCAACCAGTTTGTTTATACAATAAGGGTTAACACCAAGTTTATTGTGTCCTTTTTTCAGTTAATTGTTATCGTATTCTACTAAAAAAAAAAAAAAAAAAAAGAGGCTCTCATCTGAAGATCCAAAAGTGGTCTTTTATACTTGAAATAGCCCCCTATATATGACCATACACTGCTGGCTGTGGCCCAAGAGCGGCCTTTGTTACCTTCTAGGGAGCCTACAGTTTATTAGGCATTGTACATTCACAATACCAGTCTGCATTATTGTTTCAGGTACGCACTGTGTTCTTCTCAAACAGATGTCATAATCCACCTGTTATTTTTTTACTGTGATGTTTTGTTTATTACATTATATGTATGCCTTATTCTGAACCTCAATAAAAAAATAATAAAAAAAAAATAAAATAATTGCAGTTGCCTGCCTGCCAGCGTGTGTGCCAGGCCCACTTGCCAACTAGTGCCACCACTCATATCTGTTGTAAGAGTAGTGTAAATTTTTCTAAAAAAAAACTTTTTTGACTGTGAAACATCAGTCTGCTAGTGTAATCTAATTGCAGTTGCCTGCCGGCCAGCATGTGTGCCAGGCCCACTTGCTAAGTGCCACCACTCATATCTGTTGTAACAGTAGTGTAATTTTTTTTTAAAAAAAAACTTTTTTGACTGTGAAACATCAGTCTGCTAGTGTAATCTAATTGCAGTTGCCTGCCTGCCAGCGTGTGTACCAGGCCCACTTGCCAACTAGTGCCACCACTCATATCTGTTGTAACAGTAGTGTAAATTTAAAAAAAAACACAACCTTTTTGACTGTGAAACATCAGTCTGCTAGTGTAATCTAATTGCAGTTGCCTGCCTGCCTGCCAGCGTGTGTGCCAGGCCCACTTGCCAACTAGTGCCAACACTTATATCTGTTGTAACAGTAGTGTAAATTTTAAAAAAAAAATCTTTTTTGACTGTGAAACATCAGTCTGCTAGTGTAATCTAATTGTAGTTGCCTGCCTGCCAGCGTGTGTGCCAGGCCCACTTGCCAACTAGTGCCACCACTCATATCTGTTGTAACAGTAGTGTAAATTTTTTTTAAATATCTTTTTTGACTGTGAAACATCAGTCTGCTAGTGTAATCTAATTGCAGTTGCCTGCCTGCTAGCATGTTAGCCAGGCCCACTTGTCCAGTGTCACCACTCATATCTGGTGTAACAGTAGTGTTAATAATTTAAAAAAAAAAACTTTTTTGACTGTGAAACATCAGTCTGCTAGTGTAATCTAATTGCAGTTGCCTGCCTGCTAGCGTTGTGCCAGGCCCACTTGCCCAGTGCCACCACTCATATCTGGTGTAACATTAGTGTAAATAATTAAAAAAAAAAAAAAAAACTTTTTTGACTGTGAAAGATCAGTCTGCTAGTGTAATTCTAATTGCATTTGCCTGCCTGCCATCGTGTGTGCCAGGCTCACTTGCCCAGTGCCACCACTCATATCTGGTAGCTACAGTAGTGTATATAATTTAAAAAAAACTAAACTTTTTTGACTGTGAAACATCAGTCTGCTAGTGTAATCTAATTGCAGTTGCCTGCCTGCCAGTGTGTGTGCAAGGCCTACTTGCCCAGTGCTACCACTCATATCTGTTGTAACAGTAGTGTAAATTTAAAAAAAACTTTTTGGACTGTCAAACGTCAGTCTGCTTTTTTGTGTCAGGCTCACAGCATATACTGTGCCCACTTGCCCAGTGCCACCACTCGTATCTTGTTTAATAGTAGTGTAAGTGTACATTTAAAAAAAAATGACAGGCAGAGGCAGGCCACCCGCAGGTGCCGTTGTGGTCGTGGTGCTTTGATTCCCTGTGTCCATAGAATAATGCCCAGTGTTCAGAGGCCACGTCCCATGAACTCAAAAAGTTCTAAGGAGGACATAGCTGACTTTTTAACACAGGACACCCAATCTTCTATAGCTTCCGCTCCGAACCTTGACGCACCATCCTCCTCCAGTTTATCTTTGGGCACCTCTCAAGTTACCACCACTCGCCCGCCTGCCACCACCACCAACACTAGCACCACAGCCGCTTCACTTGATCTGTCAGAAGAGTTTTTTACACATCAGTTGGAAGAAATGAGTGATGCGCAACCATCATTGACAGAGGATGTAGATAACAGTGATATGTCTCAGTCAGGCAGCATTACAGACATGGACGTACGGTGTGATGATGATTATGTTGTACACGCTGCTGCTTCCTTTGTTGATTTGTCAGATACAAGTGAAGTGGTTGATGATGACGATGCATCTGTGGATGTCACGTGGGTGCCCGCTAGAAGAGAAGAAGAACAGGGGGAAAGTTCAGATGGGGAGACAGAGTGGAGGAGGAGGAGACGAGTTGGAAGCAGGGGGAGGTCATCGCAAGGAGCTAGTGGCATAGTCAGACAGCATGCATCGGCACCCGGAGTCAGCCAGACAGCACGCCAATCAACGCATGCTGTTGCCACCACCAGAATGCCGTAATCGCAGAACTCAGCAGTGTGGCATTTTTTTGTGTGTCTGCCTCTGACAACAGCGATGCCATTTGCAACCTGTGCCAAAAGAAACTGAGTCGTGGGAAGTGCAACACCCACCTAGGTACAACTGCTTTGCGAAGGCACATGATCGCACATCACAAATGCCTATGGGATCAACACATGAGTAGAAGCAGCACACAAACTCAAAGCCGCCATCCTCCTCCTGGTCCAGCATCTTCAGCCACATCAACCTATGCTGTCCTCCTTGCCCCCTCTCAACCATCCGCCACTCCGTCTCTCTTCCGGAGCAGTTCCTGCTCATCTGCCCACAGTCAGGTGTCTGTCAAGGACATGTTTGAGCGTAAGAAGCCAATGTCACAAAGTCACCCCCTTGCCCGGCGTCTGACAGCTGGCTTGTCTGAACTCTTAGCCCGCCAGCTTTTACCATACAAGCTGGTGGAGTCTGAGGTGTTCAAAAAATGTGTAGCTATTGGGACACCACAGTGGAAGGTACCCGGCCGAAATGTCTTTTCACAAAAGGCAATCCCCAACCTGTACTCGATTGTGCGAAAGGAAGTATTGGCATGTCTGGCACACAGTGTTCGGGCAAGGGTCCATATGACCACTGATAGCTGGTCTGCAAAGCATGGTCAGGGCAGGTATATCACCTACACTGCACATTGGGTAAACCTTGTGAAGGGTGCCAAGCATGCAATGCATGGCTCTGCAGAGGAGGAGTTGGTGACACCGCCACGACTTGCAGGCAGGCCTGCTGCCACCTCCTCTACTCCTCCTACTCCATCCTCTTCCATAACCTCCTCGGCTGAGTCCTCTTCTGCTGCTATGTCTTGCTCCACATCAAGGCACCCCCCAAGCTCCGCTGGTACTATTCCACATCCCGGATACGGCAGTGTCACGCCGTCTTGGGGTTGACTTGCCAGCACTCCTGTCTGCCCTGAACGCACAGGTGGATCAGTGGCTGACTCCGCACCAACTGGAGATCGGCAAAGTGGTTTCTGACAATGGAAGTAATTTGGTGGCGGCATTGAAATTGGGCAAGTTGACACATGTGCCGTGCATTGCACATGTGTGTAATTTGATTGTACAACACTTTGTGCATAAGTACCCAGGCTTACAGGACGTCCTGAAGCAGGCCAGGAAGGTGTGTGGCCATTTGAGGCATTCCTACACGGCCATGGCGCACTTTTCCGATATCCAGCGGCGAAACAACATGCCAGTGAGGCGCTTCATTTGCGACAGCCCGACACGTTGGAATTCAACACTCCTAATGTTCGACCGCCTGCTCCAACAAGAAAAAGCCGTTAACGAGTATTTGTATGACTGGGGTGCTAGGACAGCCTCTGCGGAGCTGGGAATTTTTTTGCCACGTTACTGGGCGCTCATGCGCAATGCCTGTAGGCTCATGCGTCCTTTTGAGGAGGTGACAAACCTAGTCAGTCGCACCGAAGGCACCATCAGCAACATCATACTATTTGTTTTCTTCCTGGAGCATGCCCTGTGAAGAGTGCTGGATCAAGCCGTAGATGAGCGTGAAGATGAAGAGTTGTGGTCACCATCACCACCAGAAACATCCTTATCAGCATCGCTTGCTGGACCTGCGGCAACGCTGGAAGAGGATTGTGAGGAAGAGGAGTCAGAGGAGGAATGTGGCTTTGAGGAGGAGGAGGAAGACCAACCACAACAGGCATCCCAGGGTGCTCGTTGTCACCTATCTTGTACCCATGGTGTTGTACTTGGCTGGGGGGAAGAAGATGCCTTCAGTGACATGACTGAGGATGAGGAACGGGACATGATTAGCTCGGCATCCAACCTTGTGCAAATGGGGTCTTTCATGCTGTCGTACCTGTTGAGGGACCCTCGTATAAAAAAGCTGAAGGAGAACGACCTGTACTGGGTGTCCACGCTACTAGACCCCCGGTATAAGCATAAAGTGCCAGAAATGTTACCGAATTACAACAAGTCGGAAAGGATGCAGCATTTCCAAAATAAATTAAAAAGTATGCTTTACACAAAGCGTATAAGGGTGATGTTACAGCACAACGTGAATCTAACAGGGGAAGAGTGGAAAGTAATCCTCCGACTCCCACGACCACGCCGGCAAGGACAGGATGCTTTTCAGACGTGTTGTTGATGGAGGACATGTGGAGCTTTTTAACTCCTATGCATCGCCACAGCCCTTCGGGGTCCACCCTCAGAGAACGACTCGACCGACAGGTAGCAGACTACCTCGCCTTAACTGCAGATCTCGAGCGATGAACCCCTTGACTTCTGGGTGTGCAGGCTTGACCTGTGGCCTGAGCTATCCCAATTTGCAATAGAACATCTGGCCTGCCCCGATTCAAGTGTCCTGTCAGAAAGGACCTTCAGTGCAGCAGGAGGTATTGTCACTGAGAAGAGAAGTCGTCTAGGTCAAAAAAGTCTAGATTACCTCACCTTTATTAAGATGAATGATGGATCCCGAAGGGACTGACATTGGGCGATACATTCGAGTAAAAAAGGCCTGATGAGATGAGTTGCCTTGGGCTAAAAATGATCCACATGCTGCTGTATTTTATCTTCAAATGCCGGATGACTTGCGTGACTTATCCGCCACCAACTAGGGTTCAAGCCGCAATGTTTTAGAGCACTTTCTGCCTGGGAAACAAACATCAATTTTTCTGGCCGCTGCTACAGCAGCGGCTGCAACAATACCTAATTTTTCAGGCATGTGTACATGCCAAATTTTTCTGGCCTCTGGTGCTGCACTGTGGCTTCAAAAAAAAAAAAAAAGACACTTAACAGGATTAAACTGATAGGAATAGTACTACTTAACACACCACTCCTATCTGGTGGCACATTAGATTGCACGCGCAGTGCACCAAATTTGAAGTAGGAGGACCGACCAAGCATCTTTTTCCATCTCCCGGTTCCTAAAATCCATGCCATATACACATCCCCTGATAGGGGACACCGCAGTGGAAGATACCTGGCCAAAATTTCTTTGCACAAAAGGCAATCCCCAACCTCTACTCGATTGTGCAAAAGGAAGTAACCTTACCATGGGTCACAGACCTCACGTCTTGTAATTCTCTGTCTGGGAAATCATCTATCTATCAAATCTATCTATTTATCTATCAAATCTATCTATCTGTCTATCGTATCTATCAAATGTATATTGCATCTATTGATCTATCTAATCTATGTATCTATCTATCAAATCTATCTATCTCGTGGCCGGACTGTTTTGTGACAGCCACTTGTGTTTCGGCCAAATGTCCATCGGACAAATGTCTGTCGGCCAAATGTCCGTCGGCTAAAAGTCCGGCCACGATTGCACGCGCAGTGCCCCAAATTTGAAGTAGGAGGACCGACCAAGCATCTTTTTCCATCTCCCGGTTCCTAAAATCCATGCCATATACACGTCCCCTGGCGCCGCAACTGCCTCTGGGAACCTTACCATGGATCCCAGACCGCACGTCTTGTAATTCTCTGTCTGGGAAATTATATATCTTTCAAATCTATCTATTTATCTATGAAATCTATCTAACTATCTATCGTATCTATCAAATGTATAGTGCATCTATTGATCTATCTAATCTATGTATCTATCTATCAAATCTATCTATCTCGTGGCCGGACTGTTTTGTGACAGCCACTTGTGTTTCGGCCAAATGTCCGTCTGCCAAATGTCGGTCGGCTAAAAGTCCGGCCACGATTGTACGCGCAGTGCCCCAAATTTGAAGTAGGAGGACCGACCAAGCATCTTTTTCCATCTCCCGGTTCCTAAAATCCATGCTATATACATCTCCCCCGATAGGGGGAGTAACAGGTATTAAACTGATCAGAATAGTACTACTTAACACACCACTCATATCTGGTGGCACAGTAGATTGCACGCGCAGTGCCCCAAATTTGAAGTAGGAGGACCGACCAAGCATCTTTTTCCATCTCCCGGTTCCTAAAATCCATGCCATTTACACGTCCCCTGGCACCGCAACTGCCTCTGGGAACCTTACCATGGGTCTCAGACCGCACGTCTTGTAATTCTCTGTCTGGGAAATTATATATCTATCAAATCTATCTATTTATCTATCAAATCTATCTAACTATCTATTGTATCTATCAAATGTATATTGCATCTATTGATTTATCTAATCTATGTATCTGTCTATCAAATCTATCTATCTCGTGGCTGGACTGTTTTGTGAGAGCCACTTGTGTTTCGGCCAAATGTCTGTTGGACAAATGTCCGTCGGCTAAAAGTCCGGCCACGATTGCACACGCAGTGCTCCAAATTTGAAGTAGGAGGACCAACCAAGCATCTTTTTCCATCTCCCGGTTCCTAAAATCCATGCCATAAACACCTCCCCCGATAGGGGGAGTAACAGGTATTAAACTGATCAGAATAGTACTACTTAACACACCACTCATATCTAGTGGCACATTAGATTGCACACGCAGTGCCCCAAATTTGAAGTAGGAGGACCGACCAAGCATCTTTTTCCATCTCCCGGTTCCTAAAATCCATGCCATATATACGTCCCCTGGCACCGCAACTGCCTCTAGGAACCTTAACATGGGTCCCAGACCGCACGTCTTGTAATTCTCTGTCTGGGAAATGATATATCTATCAAATCTATCTATTTATCTATCAAATCTATCTAACTATCTATCGTATCTATCAAATGTATATTGCATCTATTGATCATTCTAATCTATGTACACCTATAATTGTCACACTGCGTATGTGAGAGAGCTATTGTACACCTATAATTGTCACACTGCTTATGTGAAACAGCTATAGTACACCTATAATTGTCACACTGCTTATGTGAGAGAGCTATTGTACACCTATAATTGTCACACTGCGTATGTGAGAGAGCTATTGTACACCTATAATTGTCACACTGCGTATGTGAGACAGCTATTGTACACCTATAATTGTCACACTGCTTATGTGAGACAGTTATTGTACACCTATAATTGTCACACTGCTTATGTGAGAGAGCTATTGTACACCTATAATTGTCACACTGCGTATGTGAGACAGCTATTGTACACCTATAATTGTCACACTGCTTATGTGAGACAGTTATTGTAGACCTATAATTGTCACACTGCGTATGTGAGAGAGCTATTGTACACCTATAATTATCACACTGCGTATGTGAGAGAGCTATTGTACACCTATAATTGTCACACTGTTTATGTGAGACAGCTATTGTACACCTATAATTGTCACACTGCTTATGTGAGACAGCTATTGTACACCTATAATTGTCACACTGCGTATGTGAGAGAGCTATTGTACACCTATAATTGTCACACTGCTTATGTGAAACAGCTATTGTACACCTATAATTGTCACGCTGCTTATGTGAGAGAGCTATTGTACACATATAATTGTCACACTGCTTATGTGAGAGAGCTATTGCACACCTATAATTGTCACACTGCTTATGTGAGAGAGCTATTGTACACCTATAATTGTCACACTGTTTGTGTGAGAGAGCTATTTTACACCTATAATTGTTACACTGTTTGTGTTAGAGAGCTATTGTACACCTATAATTGTCACACTGCGTATGTGAGACAGCTATTGTACACCTTTAATTGTCACACTGCTTATGTGAGACAGCTATTGTACGCCTATAATTGTCACACTGCTTATGTGAGAGAGCTATTGCACACCTATAATTGTCACACTGCGTATGTGAGACAGCTATTGTACACCTATAATTGTCACACTGCTTATGTGAGAGAGCTATTGTACACCTATAATTGTTATGTGACACAGCTATTGTACACCTATAATTGTTACACTGCTTATGTGAGACAGCTATTGTACACCTATAATTGTCACACTGCGTATGTGAGAGAGCTATTGTACACCTATAATTGTCACACTGCGTATGTGAGACAGCTATTGTACACCTATAATTGTCACACTGCGTATGTGAGACAGCTATTGTACACCTATAATTGTTACACTGCTTATGTGAAAGAGCTATTGTACACCTATAATTGTCACACTGCTTATGTGAGAGAGCTATTGTACACCTATAATTGTCACACTGCGTATGTGAGACAGCTATTGTACACCGATAATTGTCACACTGCTTATGTGAGACAGTTATTGTAGACCTATAATTGTCACACTGCGTATGTGAGAGAGCTATTGTACACCTATAATTATCACACTGCGTATGTCAGAGAGCTATTGTACACCTATAATTGTCACACTGCTTATGTGAGAGAGCTATTGTACACCTATAATTGTCACACTGCGTATGTGAGAGAGCTATTGTACACATATAATTGTCACACTGCGTATGTGAGAGAGCTATTGTACACCTATAATTGTCACACTGATTATGTGTGACAGCTATTGTACACCTATAATTGTCACACTGCGTATGTGAGAGAGCTATTGTACATCTATAATTGTCACACTGCGTATGTGAGACAGCTTTTGTACACCTATAATTGTGACACTGCTTATGTGAGAGAGTTATTGTACACCTATAATAGTCACACACTGCCTATATGAGCCAACTTTTGTACACCTATAATTGTCACACTGCTTTTGTGAGACAGGCAGCTATTGTACACCTATAATTGTCACACTGCTTATGTGAGAGAGCTATTGTACACCTTTAATTGTCACACTGCGTATGTGAGAGAGCTATTGTACACCTATAAATGTCACACTGCTTATGTGAGAGAGCTATTGTACACCTATAATTGTCACACTGCTTATGTGAGAGAGCTATTGCATACCTATAATTGTCACACTGTGTATGTGAGACAGCTGATCTAAATATATAATTGTCACACTGCTTATGTGAGAGAGCTATTGTACACCTATAATTGTCACACTGCTTATGTGAGAGAGTTATTGTACACCTATAATTGTCACACTGCGTATGTGAGACAGCTATTGTACACCTATAATTGTCACACTGCTTATGTGAGAGAGCTATTGTACACCTATAATTGTCACACTGCGTATGTGAGAGAGCTATTGTACACCTATAATTGTCACACTGCTTATGTGAGACAGCTATTGTACACCTATAATTGTCACACTGCTTATGTGAGACAGCTATTGTACACCTATAATTGTCACACTGCTTATGTGAGAGAGCTATTGTACACCTATAATTGTCACACTGCGTATGTGAGAGAGCTATTGTACACCTATAATTGTCACACTGCTTATGTGAGAGAGTTATTGTACACCGATAATTATCACACTGCTGATGTGAGACAGCTATTGTACACCTATAATTATCACACTGCTTATGTCAGACAGCTATTGTACACCTATAATTGTCACGCTGCTTATGTGAGAGAGCTATTGTACACCTATAATTGTCACACTGCTTATGTGAGAGAGCTATTGTACACCTGTAATTGTCACACTGCTTATGTGAGAGAGTTATTGTACACCTATAATTGTCACACTGCTTATGTGAGACAACTATTGTACACCTATAATTGTTACACTGCTTATGTGAGAGAGCTATTGTACACCTATAATTGTCACACTGCTTATGTGAAACAGCTATTGTACACCTATAATTGTCACACTGCGTATGTGAGAGAGCTATTGTACACCTATAATTGTTACACTGCTTATGTGAGAGAGCTATTGTACACCTATAATTGTCACACTGCTTATGTGAGAGAGCTATTGTACACCTATAATTGTTACACTGCTTATGTGAGAGAGCTATTGTACACCTATAATTGTCACACTGCGTATGTGAGAGAGCTATTGTACACCTATAATTGTCACACTGCTTATGTGAAACAGCTATAGTACACCTATAATTGTCACACTGCTTATGTGAGAGAGCTATTGTACACCTATAATTGTCACACTGCGTATGTGAGAGAGCTATTGTACACCTATAATTGTCACACTGCTTATGTGAAACAGCTATAGTACACCTATAATTGTCACACTGCTTATGTGAGAGAGCTATTGTACACCTATAATTGTCACACTGCGTATGTGAGAGAGCTATTGTACACCTATAATTGTCACACTGCTTATGTGAGAGAGCTATTGTACACATATAATTGTTATGTGACACAGCTATTGTACACCTATAATTGTTACACTGCTTATGTGAGAGAGCTATTGTACACCTATAATTGTCACACTGCTTATGTGAGAGAGCTATTGTACACATATAATTGTCACACTGCTTATGTGAGAGAGTTATTGTACACCTATAATTGTCACACTGCGTATGTGAGAGAGCTATTGTACACCTATAATTGTCACACTGCTTATGTGAGAGAGCTATTGTACACATATAATTGTCACACTGCTTATGTGAGAGAGTTATTGTACACCTATAATTGTCACACTGCGTATGTGAGAGAGCTATTGTACACCTATAATTGTCACACTGCTTATGTGAGAGAGCTATTGTACACCTATAATTGTCACACTGCCTATATGAGACAGCTATTGTACACCTATAATTGTCACACTGCTTATGTGAGAAAGCTATTTGTGTATCATGTATAAATATTATATGAAACTGTGTTCAGCCCATATGCATATATACCCACATATAATCCACAAAACAGCCTACTGTACCTGATACCTGTTGTGTGTCAGCTTCCCATGCCTGTTTTTGCATTTTATCTGTCTGGTTATGGAATTCATTACTATTCCTGGGTGATGAGTCTGTAGCTGGAAACAACAAACGTCTAACACGTGTACCATCCTATCAGATAAATATCTGTAGCACTAATTAAAAGATGCTAATTTGTATCCAGATTCAGCCTCTGCATTTCTTATTCACACTCTGTTTTCTAAGGACATTCCTTGTTCTATAAAGACTAAAAAGCTGCTTAGACCAGGAGTAGTAAACTATGATCATTATGATCCCAAACATCTACCAGCCCCTGAAAAGTTCTCTTGAGTCACCATGATACGTATAAATAAAGGGGTCATCATGTCCTGCAGCCCCTCTGTAACTATTGTTATAACATCAGATCACTAGGACTTGAGTCTGTCACATACCCACATCTAATCAGACCCCTAGCTCTGCAGCCCCTCTGTAACTATAGTAATCACATCAGATCACTAGGACTTGAGTCTGTCACATACCCACATCTAATCAGACCCCTAGCTCTGCAGCCCCTCTGTAACTATTGTTATAACATCAGATCACTAGGACTTGAGTCTGTCACATACCCACATCTAATCAGACCCCTAGCTCTGCAGCCCCTCTGTAACTATAGTAATCACATCAGATCACTAGGACTTGAGTCTGTCACATACCCACATCTAATCAGACCCCTAGCTCTGCAGCCCCTCTGTAACTATAGTAATCACATCAGATCACTAGGACTTGAGTCTGTCACATACCCACATCTAATCAGACCCCTAGCTCTGCAGCCCCTCTGTAACTATAGTAATCACATCAGATCACTAGGACTTGAGTCTGTCACATACCCACATCTAATCAGACCCCTAGCTCTGCAGCCCCTCTGTAACTATAGTAATCACATCAGATCACTAGGACTTGAGTCTGTCACATACCCACATCTAATCAATCCCCTAGCTCTGCAGCCCCTATGTCAGTCTTATACACATGAAATAAGACACCAGGCACGCCAGCAACTCAGATGCCAACATGAAATCAGAACCAGGCACGACAGCTCGTCTGTCAGTCTGACGTTCCTGCAGAAAAAGCAAACAAAAGGACGCCTCCTCTGTGTAGCAGTTGTTCCAAAAGGTACTCCTATTGTAGTTTATGTGTACAGGGTACTCACATTGTGCTTATAGAGACAGGCTGAAGGTTTATAGTGCTCCAGCTCACTATTCTCCAGCAAATTGGAACTCCAGTGGATGGTGTATCGAAGGTAGCCAAACGGGGACCAAACGGTTTGTTAAAAGGTGAATGAAAATGTTATAGACAAAAAGTTAAAAACTTCATATAGCCCCACAAAATACAGTGTTTTAACAAATTGGTTAACCCTTAATGCAACGCATTTTATGGCTTACAGCTGTTTCCTCAGGCATACCAGGCACGACAGCTCCTCTACCACTCTTACACACACATGAAATTAGACACCAGGCACGGCAGCTCCTCTGTCATGAAATCAGACACCAGGCAATAGCAGCTCCTCTGTCAGTCTTATACACACATGAAATCAGACACCAGGCATGGCAGCTCCTCTATCAGTCTTATACACGCATGAAATCAGACACCAGGCACCGCAACTCCTCTGTCAGTCTTATACACACATGAAATCAGACACCAGGCATGGCAGCTCCTCTGTCAGTCTTATACACACATGAAGTCAGAACCAGGCACGGCAGCTCCTATGTCAGTCTTATAGATACATGAAATTAGACACCAGGCACGGCAGCTCCTCTGTCAGTCTTATACACACATGAAATCAGACACCAGGCACGGCAGCTCCTCTGTCAGTCTTATACACACATGAAATCAGACACCAGGCAAGGCAGCAAATCTCTCTGTCTTATATACACATGAAATCAGAGCCATGCACAGCAGCTCCTCTGTCAGTCTTATACACACATGAAATCAGACACCAGGCACGGCAGCTCCTCTGTCAGTCTTATACACACATGAAATCAGAACCAGGCACGGCAGCTCCTATGTCAGTCTTATAGATACATGAAATTAGACACCAGGCACGGCAGCTCCTCTGTCAGTCTTATACACACATGAAATCAGACACCAGGCATGGCAGCTCCTCTTTCAGTCTTATACACACATGAAATCAGACACCAGGCATGGCAGCTCCTCTGTCAGTCTTATACACACATGAAATCAGACACCAGGCATGGCAGCTCCTCTATCAGTCTTATACACACATGAAATCAGACACTGGGCACGGCAACTCCTCTGTCATTCTTATACACACATGAAATCATACACCAGGCATGGCAGATCTTCTGTCAGTCTTATACACACATGAAATCAGAACCAGCACGGCATCTCCTCTGTCAGTCTTATACACACACATGAAATCAGACACCAGGCACAGTAGCTCCTCTGTCAGTCTTATACACACATGAAATCAGACACCAGGCATGGCAGCTCCTCTGTCAGTCTTATACACACATGAAATCAGACACCAGGCACAGCAGCTCCTCTGTCAGTCTTATACACACATTAAATCAGACACCAGGCACAGCAGCTCCTCTGTCAGTCTTATACATACATGAAATCAGACACCAGGCACAGCAGCTCCTTTGTCTGTCTTATACACACATGAAATCAGACACCAGGCATGGCAGCTCCTCTGTCAGTCTTATACATACATGAAATCAGACACCAGACACGGCAGTTCCTCTATCAGTCTTATACACATATGAAATCAGACACCAGGCATGGCAGTGCCTCTGTCATTCTTATACACACATGAAATGAGACACCAGGCACGGCAGCTCCTCTGTAATTCTTATACACACATGAAATCAGACACCAGGCATGGCAGCTCCTCTGTCAGTCTTATACACACAGGAAATCAGACACGAGGCATGGCAGCTCCTCTGTCAGTCTTATACACACATGAAATCAGGCACGGCAGCTCCTCTGTAATTCTTATACACACATGAAATCAGACACCAGGCATGGCAGCTCCTCTGTCAGTCTTATACACAAATGAAATCAGAACCAGGCATGGGAGCTCCTCTGTCAGTTTTATACACAGATTAAATCATAACCAGGCATGGCAGCTCCTTTGTCAGTCTAATACACACATGAAATCAGACACCAGGCATGGCAGCTCCTCTATCAGTCTTATAAATACATGAAATCAGACACCAGGCATGGCAGCTCCTCTGTCAGTCTTATACACACATGAAATCAGACACGAGGCATGGCAGCAACTCTGTCAGTCTTATACAGACATGAAATCAGACACCAGGCATGGCAGCTCCTCTGTCAGTCTTATACACACATGAAATCAGACACGAGGCATGGCAGCAACTCTGTCAGTCTTATACACACATGAAATCAGACACGAGGCATGGCAGCAACTCTGTTTATACACACATGAATCAGACACCAGGCACGACAGCTCCTCTGTCAGTCTTATACACACATGAAATCAGAATCAGGCATGGCAGCTCCTCTGTCAGTCTTATACACACATGAAATCAGACACCAGGCACAGTAGCTCCTCTATCTGTCTTATACACACATGAAATCAGACACCAGGCATGACAGCTCCTCTGTCAGTCTACTATACACATGAAATCATACACCAGGCATGGCAGCTCCCCTATCAGTCTTATACACACATGAAATCAGAATCAGGCACGGCAGCTCCTCTGTCAGTCGTATACACACATAAAATCAGAATCAGGCATGGCAGCTCCTCTGTCAGTCTTATACACACATGAAATCAGACACCAGGCACGGCAGCTCCTCTTTCAGTCTTATACACACATGAAATCAGACACCAGGCATGGCAGCTCCTCTGTCAGTCTTATACACACATGAAATCAGACACCAGGCATGGCAGCTCCTCTTTCAGTCTTATACACACATGAAATCAGACACCAGGCATGGCAGCTCCTCTATCAGTCTTATACACACATGAAATCAGACACCAGGCACGGCAGCTCCTCTGTCTTATACACACATGAAATCAGACACCAGGCACGGCAGCTCCTCTGTCAGTCTTATACACACATGAAATCAGACACGAGGCACAGCAGCTCCTCTGTCTGTCTTATACACACATGAAATCTGACACCAGGCACCGCAGCTTCTCAGTAATTCTTATACACACATGAAATCAGTCACCAGGCATGGCAGCTCCTCTGTCAGTCTTATACACACATGAAATCAGACACCAGGCACCACAGCTCCACTGTAAGTCTTATACACACATGAAATCAGACACCAGGCATGGCAGCTCCACTGTCAGTCTTATACACACATGAAATCAGACACCAGGCATGGCAGCTCCTCTGTCAGTCTTATACACACATGAAATCAGACACCAGGCACGGCAGCTCCTCTGTCAGTCTTATACACACATGAAATCAGACACCAGGCATGGCAGCTCCTTTGTCAGTCTTATACACACACACATGAAATCAGAATCAGGCACGGCAGCTCCTCTGTCAGTCTAAAGGCTGTGACACACTGCAAGCGGAGCGGTGCGCAGCGTGTAGATGCAGCTGTGCGCGCTCAGTGTGTCCTGCCTTTTCATCTCTGAGCACTCTGCTGCGTCAGGTCGCGTAGCTAAGCGATCAGAGATGAAATATTTGAACTTCAGAAGCGATGCGACGCGGAGCGAAGCAGCTGCTTTGCCTCGCGCCGCATCGCTTGCAGTGTGTCACAGCCTTTATACACACATGAAATCAGACACCAGGCATGGCAGCTTCTCTGTCAGTCTTATACACACATGAAATCAGACACCAGGCATGGCAGCTCCTCTATCAGTCTTATACACACATGAAATCAGACACCAGGCATGGCAGCTCCTTTGTCAGTCTTATACACACACACATGAAATCAGAATCAGGCACGGCAGCTCCTCTGTCAGTCTTATACACACATGAAATCAGACACCAGGCACGGCAGCTCCTCTGTCTTATACACACATGAAATCAGACACCAGGCACGGCAGCTCCTCTGTCAGTCTTATACACACATGAAATCAGACACGAGGCACAGCAGCTCCTCTAGCTGTCTTATACACACATGAAATCTGACACCAGGCACCGCAGCTTCTCAGTAACTCTTATACACACATGAAATCAATCACCAGGCATGGCAGCTCCTCTGTCAGTCTTATACACACATGAAATCAGACACCAGGCATGGCAGCTCCTCTGTCAGTCTTATACACACATGAAATCAGTCACCAGGCACGGCAGCTCCTCTGTCAGTTTTATACACACATGAAATCAGACACCAGGCACCGCAGCTCCTCTGTCAGTCTTATACACACATGAAAGCAGGCACCAGGCACCGCAGCTCCACTGTCAGTCTTATACACACATGAAATCAGACAGCAGGCATGGCAGCTCCACTGTCAGTCTTATACACACATGAAATCAGACACCAGGCATGGCAGCTCCTCTGTCAGTCTTATACACACATGAAATCAGACATCAGGCACGGCAGCTCCTCTGTCAGTCTTATACACACATGAAATCAGACACCAGGCATGGCAGCTCCTTTGTCAGTCTTATACACACACACATTAAATCAGAATCAGGCACGGCAGCTCCTCTGTCAGTCTTATACACACATGAAATCAGACACCAGGCACCGCAGCTCCACTGTCAGTCTTATACACACATGAAATCAGACACCAGGCATGGCAGCTCCACTGTCAGTCTTATACACACATGAAATCAGACACCAGGCATGGCAGCTCCTCTGTCAGTCTTATACACACATGAAATCAGACACCAGGCACGGCAGCTCTTCTGTCAGTCTTATACACACATGAAATCAGACACCAGGCATGGCAGCTCCTTTGTCAGTCTTATACACACATGAAATCAGACACCAGGCATGGCAGCTTCTCTGTCATTCTTATACACACATGAAATCAGAATCAGGCACGGCAGCTCCTCTGTCAGTCTTATACACACATGAAATCAGACACCAGGCATGGCAGCTCCTCTATCAGTCTTATACACACATGAAATCAGACACCAGGCATGGCAGCAACTCTGTCAGTCTTATACACACATGAAATCAGACACCAGGCATGGCAGCTCCTTTGTCAGTCTTATACACACATGAAATCAGACACCAGGCATGGCAGCTTCTCTGTCAGTCTTATACACACATGAAATCAGCCACCAGGCATGGCAGATTCTCTGTCAGTCTTATACACACATGAAATCAGAATCAGGCACGGCAGCTCCTCTGTCAGTCTTATACACACATGAAATCAGACACCAGGCATGGCAACTCCTCTGTCAGTCTTATACACACACATGAAATCAGACACCAGGCATGGCAGCTTCTCTGTCAGTCTTATACACACATGAAATCAGACATCAGGCATGGCAGCTCCTCTGTCAGTCTTATACACACACATGAAATCAGACACCAGGCATGGCAGCTCCTCTGTCAGTCTTATACACCCACATGAAATCAGACACCAGGCATGGCAGCTCCTCTGTCAGTCTTAAACACACACATGAAATCAGACACCAGGCATGGCAGCTTCTCTGTCAGTCAGATTCCCACTTTAGATCAGACCCCTGGCTCTGCAGCCCGTCTGTCAGTCAAATATTCACATCAGACCAGACAACTGGCTCTGCAACCCCTCTGTCAGCCTCATATACACATTAGATCAGACCCCTGGCTCTGCAGCCCCTCTGTCAGCTTCATATACACATTAGATCATACCCCTGGCTCTGCAGCCCCTCTGTCAGCCTCATATCCACATAAGATCATACCCCTGGCTCTGCAACCCCTTTGTCAGCTTCATATCAACATTATATCAGACACCTCGTTATGCAGCCCCTCTGTTAGCCTCATATCCACTTAAGATCAGACCCCTGGCTCTGCAGACCCTCAGTCAGTCATATATACCCACATCTAATCAGACCCCTGGCCCTGCAGACCCTCTCTCCACCTCATATTTACATTAGATCAGACCCCTGGCCCTGTAGAACCTTTCTCAGCCCCCTACACACATCTCATAAGACCCATGGCCCTGCAGCCCTCTGTAAGCCTCATATCCACATTAGATCAGACCCCTGCCCCTGCAGCCCCTTTCTTAGCTTCATACTCACATCAGATTAGACTGATGGCCCTGCAGCCCCTTTCTTAGCTTCATACTCACATTAGATCAGACCCCTGCAGCCCCTTTCTTAGCTTCATACTCACAACAGATTAGACTCCGGACCCTGCAGCCCCTTTCTTAGCTTCATACTCACATCAGATTAGACTGATGGCCCTGCAGCCCCTTTCTTAGCTTCATACTCACAACAGATTAGACTCCTGACCCTGGAGCCCCTTTCTTAGCTTCATACTCACATCAGATTAGACTGATGGCCCTGCAGCCCCTTTCTTAGCTTCATACTCACAACAGATTAGACTCCTGACCCTGCAGCCCCTTTCTTAGCTTCATACTCACAACAGATTAGACTCCTGACCCTGCAGCCCCTTTCTTAGCTTCATACTCACATCAGATTAGACTGATGCCCCTGCAGCCCCTTTCTTAGCTTCATACTCACAACAGATTAGACTGATGCCCCTGCAGCCCCTTTCTTAGCTTCATACTCACATCAGATTAGACTGATGCCCCTGCAGCCCCTTTCTTAGCTTCATACTCACAACAGATTAGACTCCTGACCCTGCAGCCCCTTTCTTAGCTTCATACTCACATCAGATTAGACTGATGCCCCTGCAGCCCCTTTCTTAGCTTCATACTCACAACAGATTAGACTCCTGACCCTGCAGCCCCTTTCTTAGCTTCATACTCACATCAGATTAGATTTATGCCCCTGCAGCCCCTTTCTTAGCTTCATACTCACATCAGATTAGACTGATGGCCCTGCAGCCCCTTTCTTAGCTTCATACTCACAACAGATTAGACCCCTGACCCTGCAGCCCCTTTCTTAGCTTCATACTCACAACAGATTAGACTCCTGACCCTGCAGAGTCTCGGTCAGTCACAAACACACATAAGAATCCTATCTCTGCACTCCCCCTGCCAGCCATATACTCTGCACCATTGTAAAGCACTTATGCACATCAGACTCCGGGCACTACAGTCACATATCCAAATGAGTTCTCCAGCCCTGAAAGATGCCAGAGGCTGGAAAGAATATACAGCTCATTATCTAGACAAATCAATAACAAATATAACAGTTTTGTCTAAGGTAAGCAGTATACAACTTAGTTTCTTTAGACAAATATTTAATGAAAAGAATAATAAAACACACTATATTTTTATAGCTAATACGATAATATAGCCTAACAATGACTGTCACATTGATCCTCAGGTTACATTATAACATTGGTGATTCCGCCATAAGATGTCACACAAAAAATAATAAATTGGTCGAGGATCACACAAGCGGCCTTTGAAGTCTCCAGAGCATTTAGTTACCATGGAAACATTAAGATATAAAAAATAACTTCAGTATACTATTGAGGGTTTTATATTCTATATTCTTTCATTAAACTACTTGTATAACACTATACTTACATTAATGGTACGCTTCCTTAAAGGAACATAAAACACCTTGACATTGTAATATAAAATGGTTCATTGTGCGCAGTAAACAAATGTTATACACTTCTATTATACATTTGTTTTGGGTTTTCCAGTTCTGAGAGATGGAAGTGCACACTGTAGATTTCACAAGCTTAGTTCTCCTGCATATCTGTCCCTAATTCAGAGGTGATAAGATAAGACATTGCAAAACAATGCACATTTTGTTAAAATTACAGTAGCAAGACAAGATAGGCTCCTCCAAATAAGAAGATTGGGTGTGTAGCCATTAAAAAACAATGCATCAAGCAAAGTATCAATGCATTCAGATACATTTCAGACATGCCTGGTACATGGATTAATTGCAATACAACAAAAAATTCTTGTAATTACTAGGAAAAGGGTATGTAAATATTCTCAATCTGAGGTGTAATCCAATCTAACAGACGATAATATGGGTGAGTATTAGATTGGTTTCTTGTCTGGAACCAATACAGCAGAGATGGATAGCAGGAGCCAGTCAGTACAACAGAATCTGTGAACAGACCAGGGGTCAGAACCAAAGGAGCTGTTAGAAACCAGGCATCAGAGCAGAAGGATATAACAAGAGCAAAAGTCAGGATACAGTTCCAAAGTTTATAAACCAATAAATCAAACCACAGATAGTGCCCCTCAGTAAAAGGGTCCGGTAGAATGTGTAATCCAGAAACTTTGCCATGGTCAAAATCAGCGATACAAGCCAAGAACAAGCATACTTCAGTTTCCATAGGAATAACCAAGCACTGAATGGGAGCTTGAGATGACTTATTAATGCCTCCAATTCAGTCACTTCAATATAAAAACACATAAAAAGTGCTAAGGATAGTACACAGGTAAATACTGAAAGCATAGTTCAGCATAAAAGCTTCCAGAGAACTGGCAGCACTAACCTGACATCACTGGCAACAGCAGGTCCTCTTCTTAAAGCAGATCTGCCGACTCCAACCTCCTCAGTAGTGTGGTGCCGACAGTGCTTGTGTGACTAACTCACAGTTAGTATAGTGTGGCCCGGCCTTGCTTGTGTGACCGACCCACAGTAAGTATAGTGAGACCCGGCCGTGCTTGTGTGACCTGTGCTTGTGTGACCAACTCACAGTTAGTATAGTGTGGCCCGGCCTTGCTTGTGTGACCAATACACAGTAAGTATAGTGCGGCCCGGCCGTGCTTGTGTGACCAACCCACAGTAATTATAGTGCGGCACCGGCCGTGGTTGTGTGACCAACCCACAGTAAGTATAGTGCGACCCGGCCATGCTTGTGTGACCGACCCACAGGAACTATAGTGCGGCCCGACCATGCTTGTGTGATCGACCTAAGGGCTGCCATCAGGGTACAGCTGACAGATGGGAACATTTGTACACCATATTTGACGTGGTGCTCTTGGTTGGGGAAAATGGGGGGAAAAAAACAAACATATGTCAACCTTTCAAAAGTATTTTTCTTCATCTAGCCATCTACCCAGATTATTAATGTAAAATTTTGAATTCACAGAAGTATTTTTGTTCACAAATTATGATTCTTTAAAAATTGATCTCTTAATGTCTGATATTTTTTTTATTATGCATGTAATACACTGTTGATTTAGGGGATGCAATGTGCAGAAATGTTACCTCCTGTGAGTGTTTCTGTCGGTGTCAGTGTTTATGTCTTTGTGCTTTTGTTTGTGTCTCTGAGTGAGTATGTATTTTTTTCTGTGGGTCTCTGTGTGAGGGTGGGTGTGTATGTCTTTGTACATTTTCTGTGGATGTCTGTGAGAGTGTGTGCATATGTCTTTGTGCTTTTTCTATGGGTGTCTCTGTGGGTGTCTCTTTGTGTGTTTTATGTGGATGTCTCTGTGAGGATGGGTGTGTGTATGTACTGTATGTCTGTGTTTTCTGTGGATGTCTCTGTGAGGGTGTGTGCATATGTCTGTGTGTTTTCTGTGGGTGTCTCTGTGAGGGTGTGTGTATGTCTGTGCATTTTCTGTGGGTGTCTCTGTTAGAGTGTGTGTATGTCTTTGTGTGTTTTATGTGGTTGTCTCTCTGTGTATGTCTGTCTTTATGTGTTTTCTGTGGGTGTCTCTCTGTGTGTGTGTGTGTGTGTGTGTGTGTATGTCTTTGTGTGTTTTCTGACACTGTCTCTGTCTGTCTTTCCTTGGGTGTATGTGCAAGTTTGAGTTTGTGTGTGTGTGTCCATTGTCTGTTCCTTTTTAGGACATTTTGACCTTACTACTTATTATTCACATCTTTCTACAGACATTGAGAATGAGACCTTTCCGGGAGTCACCAATCCACCATTTAACCTTTAAATGATTGCTTAGGCAGTTCAGGGCCCTTCCTTTCAGCCACTGCATGCTGTTGTCATCATTTAGTTGGCATCTTCCTTGACAAAAATATAATCAGAACTCCATATTTTGTTTTGTAAATCTCAATGCAAACAAGTGCTGAGTGTCTGTTTGGGTGTCTGTGTCTGAGTGTGTTTGTGTGTTTCTTTGCGTGTCTGCTAGAGTTTCTATATGTGAATCCTTTCGTGTGAGTGTGTATTTCAGTGTATGAGTGTGTCTGTGTGTTTTTGTGTTACTACCTTTACAACATTTCCAAGTTTGACTACACTTAAGAATAAAGTGCATATACGTTTTAGTCACTTCGTAAAAATTGGCACATGTCAAAGGGGGGGCCTGATCAATGGTTAAGTCAGGGGCCCCAAAATGTCTAGTGGTGGCTCTGATCGACCAACAGTAAATATAGTGCGACCCGACCGTGCTTGTGTGACTGACCTACAGTAAGTATAATGCGACCCGACCGTGCTTGTGTGACTGACCCACAGTACTTATAGTGCACCCCCGACGTTTTTTGAATAAATACTATTTTTTTTAAAAAAATATTGCATAAAAAATGTTATGTGTTCAAAGATATGAGATCTCAGGTGTTAGAAAAAAAAGTCTGCAAAGGGCTTTAACATACATATACATGTCTATAGATGTATATGTATGCATACATATATATAGATGTTTATATGTATGTACAGATATATTTATGTATTTATATGTATTTATATGTTTTGTATATATTTACAGACATATATATATATATATATATATATATATATATATATATATATATATATATATAAAAACAAATAAATACATATGTACACATATAAACATATACAGTATATCTATATATATATAAATATAAACACATAAATACATATGTACACATATAAACGTCTTCCTACTTCGTCAGAGGCTGGTCACACTCTATCTCCGCCGTCTCTTAAACCAGTGTTTTTCAACCAGTGTGCCGTAAGAGATCCTCAGGTGTGCCACGGCAGACTGACAACAGTGTGACATATTTTTTAAACTTTGCTTGTTTTTTACTCCCAGTGCAGGGGTAGTTTGTAGGAGGCATGGCATAACAGCACAATACATACAGTATGTGTGTGTTTGTGTGTATGTGTATATATATATGCTGTATTAGGCTACAATGTGTGATTTTTTTAAAATTTTTGGGATGGTGGTGTGCCACAGGATTTTTTAATGTAAAAAAGTGTGCCACGGCAAAAAAAAGGTTAAAAATCACTGTCTTAAACTACTCCTCCAATCTAATAGATTGGAATAAATCCCTTAACCCAGTGGTGATTCAGGTAACCTATTAATGGATGGGGGGTTCCTTATCCTGACTGAGTCATAAATACATATGTACACATATAAACATATACAGTATATCTATATATATATATAAATATAAACACATAAATACATATGTACACATATAAACATATACAGTATATCTATATATATATATATATATATAAATATAAACACATAAATACATATGTACACATATAAACATATACAGTATATCTATATATAAATATATATAAATATAAACACATAAATACATATGTACACATATAAACATATACAGTATATCTATATATATATATATAAATATAAACACATAAATACATATGTACACATATAAACATATACAGTATATCTATATATATATAAATATAAACACATAAATACATATGTACACATATAAACATATACAGTATATCTATATATATAAATGCATTGGAGCCCATTGCAGTTAAGTAGATGAAAACATTTAAAAGCAAATGTATTTAATATTCATATTTAATAAAGTGTAATAATGTGTATTTACTGTAAATATTTCACATTCTAATGTTCTGCAAATGGCAGAATATGTTATATGTATTTATAAAAAGATATTACTATTTACCTGAATATATCTATCTATATATAATCATGTATATTTATATATATATATAGCTATATATACAGTATGTTACCAAAACAAACATCAGATATGTATAGAGATATGTATTTATATATATAGCTATATATATATATATATACAGTATGTTACCAAAACAAACATCAGATATGTATAGAGATATGTATTTATATATATAGCTATATATATATATATATACAGTATGTTACCAAAACAAACATCAGATATGTATAGAGATATGTATTTATATATATAGCTATATATATATATATATATATATATATATATATATATATATATATATATATATATATATATATACAGTGTGTTACCAAAACAAACATCAGATATGTATAGAGATATGTATTTATATATATATAGCTATATATATATATATATATATATATATATATATATATATATATATATATATATATATATATATATATATACAGTATGTTACCAAAACAAACATCAGATATGTATAGAGATATGTATTTATATATATAGCTATATATATATATAGTATGTTACCAAAACAAACATCAGATATGTATAGAGATATGTATTTATATATATAGCTATATATATATATACAGTATGTTACCAAAACAAACATCAGATATGTATAGAGATATGTATTTATATATATATAGCTATATAAATATATACAGTATGTTACCAAAACAAACATCAGATATGTATAGAGATATATATCTATATATATAGCTATATATATATATATACAGTATGTTACCAAAACAAACATCAGATATGTATAGAGATATGTATTTATATATATAGCTATATATATATATATATATACAGTATGTTACCAAAACAAACATCAGATATGTATAGAGATATGTATTTATATATAGCTATATATATATATACAGTAGGTTAACAAAACAAACATCAGATATGTATAGAGATATGTATTTATATATAGCTATATATATATATACAGTATGTTACCAAAACAAACATCAGATATGTATAGAGATATGTATTTATATAAGATATATATATATATATATATATATATATATATATATATATATATATATATATATATATATACAGTATGTTACCAAAACAAACATCAGATATGTATAGAGATATGTATTTATATATAGCTATATATATAGCATGTTACCAAAACAAACATCAGATATGTATAGAGATATGTATTTTTATATATATATATATATATATATATATATATATATATATATATATATATATATACAGTATGTTACCAAAACAAAGATCAGATATGTATAGAGATATGTATTTATATATAGCTATATATATAGCATGTTACCAAAACAAACATCAGATATGTATAGAGATATGTATTTATATATATATATATATATATATATATATATATATATATATATATATATATATACAGTATGTTACCAAAACAAAGATCAGATATGTATTTATATATATAGCTATATATATATACAGTATGTTACCAAAACAAACATCAGATATGTATAGAGATATGTATTTATATATATAGCTATATATATATATACAGTATGTTACCAAAACAAACATCAGATATGTATAGAGATATGTATTTATATATATATAGATATATATATATATATATATATATATATATATATATATATATATATATATATATATACAGTATGTTACCAAAACAAACATCAGATATGTATAGAGATATGTATCTATATATATATATATACAGTATGTTACCAAAACAAACATCAGATATGTATAGAGATATGTATATATATATATATATATATATATATATATATATATATACAGTATGTTACCAAAACAAACATCAGATATGTATAGAGATATGTATTTATATATAGCTATATATATATATATACAGTATGTTACCAAAACAAACATCAGATATGTATAGAGATATGTATTTATATATATAGCTATATATATATATACAGTATGTTACCAAAACAAACATCAGATATGTATAGAGATATGTATCTATATATTTAGCTATACATATATACAGTATGTTACCAAAACAAACATCAGATATGTATAGAGATATGTATTTATATATAGCTATATATATATATATATATATGTGACAGCAGTGGCGTCACTAGGGGGGGGCGGGGGGGGGCGGGCCGCACCCGGGTGACACCCTCCAGGGGGTGACACCAAAAAAAAAAAAAAAAAAATTTTTTTTTTTTTTTTTTTTTTTTTTTTTTTTAAATTTTATTGAAATTGAAAGAAATACAATGTTGAGATGCATAGATTTTTTTTTTATTAGAGGGTCTGGCATTTGGGAACATTGGTGGGACTGGGGAAGTTGTAGACACACAATTGTTTGCCCCTTGAGCCAGTGCTGCAATTTCAACAAATAGTTTTCCCGGCTGCTTTTGCTTGTTTGTACTTTGCTTCTCCCCTGCCCAATTTCGCTATGAATGTTGTGGGCATGCCGTGGGGCTTGCAAAGTTGCGCTGCTAGCCTAAACCTGCCTGCCTATCTGTGCTCACTGCTCAGTGACATGTGGAGCAGTGGAGTCACTCACTGCTGTGCTGTCTCTCTAAACGGGAATTAGCAAATCATGAGGGGATGCCTGGCACCTGACCGCATGACTGTTTTACACTGTCTTTAAAGTGAAGGAGCCACGTATGATGCCCACCAGACCATTACGGTTACGGTACACTAAGTGCACACTGAACAGGTAGGAGGGCGGGCGGGGGTCTGGGGGTGGGCAGAGTGCAGAGGTGATTGGCCATAAGAAGCGGTAGGCACGCGGCCCGGGGTTGTGCACTGACAGGCTTGGAACAGAGTCAGAGAGCAGAATTTTCATAGTTTGCGCCTAAACCTTTTCTTTAGTGATTTATTTTAGAGTGCTCTGTTTATTTTTCATTTGATGCTCTGCTGAGCCAGGGAGCAGCTCTAGGCATGAGCTTCATAATTATTGCAGTGCAGTTTACATATTTTGTAAGTGTGTGTCTGAGTTTTTGTGTGTGTGTGTCTGAGTGTGTTTCCGAGTGTTTGTGTGTGCATCTGAGTATGTTTTTAAGTGTGTCTGAGTGTTTGTATGTGTGTGTGCCTGTGTTTTTGTGTGTGTCTGCTTTCCGGGGGGGGGGGTGACACCATAACTTACCGCACCGGGTGACACCAACCCTAGTGACACCACTGTGTGACAGACCCTTCTGTCAGGACTGAAGGAGTTAATTGTGTTTAGCTAAGAATCTAATTTCTAAAGACAGGTTTTCTGGCCTCAGCTATTGTGTGCTATAATTACATTTAAGTAATAAACAGGCCATTGTTTAATCACCCTCAGAGAGCAGACGCTAGGTGATAAGACAAGCCAAATGTGTTTAAGTTGTTATCTGCCTAAGTAAAGTATTTAAGTAATGTAATTCTACTGTTTCATAAAAGGGCGTCTTCCCCTTTTTATCTAAATGTACAAGAGTCTTTCAACCCCCCATCTGGGGTCAAACCTGTATAAATACTAGGCATCTAGCCTTTAATAAATGTCATTCTGTTTAAACCTGAAAACTGGCTGGTTTGTGAATTGCTGATTTCCTATGCAGGACGTTGTTCATCTGGTATTAAACCTTGGTACACTGTTGTTACCGTAACATTGGTGGCAAGCGACGGAATGAACCTTATTGCCCAGAAGAGCAACTACACAAGCCAGTAACCTCAGGAAGAGGGGGATTATTACAATACTGACTAAGATGGAAAGAGTACCAGGGACAGAAGGAACCAATGGGCCCAGCATATCAGACAGAACCCCTGAAGAAGCAAGCTTTGATCGGGCGGTTAAAATAAGACTGGCACATTATGGCCCCAACCCATCTGCGGAAATTATCGACCGGGTCATAGCAGCTGTGGAGGCCAACCTACTTCGCCAAAGCAGCGCTGCAGCAGCCCAAGTGGAAAAGAGAAAAGTAAATTTTGCAGCTTTTAAAAACTTCCTGGAAACAGAAGGAGAGATTGATGGGTTCCTTGCGGATTTTGAGAGGCAATGTGCACTACACAAGGTACCTGCAGAGGACTGGGTCACGATATTATCCGGAAAATTATCCGGCCGGGCCAGTGAGGCTTTTCGGGCCATTCCAGATGAGGAGGTTGGGGATTATAATACTGTGAAAGAGGCTCTGCTCTCCAGGTATGCGGTTACACCGGAGGCATACCGGAGGCGGTTCAGAGACACTGTTAAATTGGTTGGCGATTCCTACGTTGAGTGGGCATGTAAGGTGCACCGCACAGCAGCTCACTGGATAGCGGGGTGCCAAGCCGTATCTGGGGAAGAGGTGCTGCAGCTATTCCTGTTGGAACATTGCTTTGACAAGTTATCAGCAGGAGTTAGAGAGTGGGTTCGGGACCGTAAACCCTCCACCCTGCATGAAGCTGCTCGCCTGGCAGATGAGTATATGGATGCCCGCAAACTGGACACTGCTACCACTAAGCCCCCTGCTAGAGTGGAGTACAGACCCCCAGTCACCCCAGCAGCTGCCAGTTACCAACCCCCGGCGCACCGCTATACCACACGGCCTCCGGCCACGAACTACCCTCAGAGAGCCCGGTTCAATTCGCGGGGCTACTCACAACCTATTCGGTGCTTTGGATGTAAGCAACTAGGGCACAAAAGACCAGAGTGCCCCCTAAACGCAGCGAACCAAGCACAGTCCTGGAGAAGACCCGCCGGCGGAATCCCACGTAACTCTCAGCCTGCGGCCCGCTACGTAGAGGCGCAAGAATGCTGGAGCATCCTACATGAGGCAGACCTTGTGCAAGCTGCCCACCGGAATAACCGGCAACTGGTTAAAGTGAATGGGAAGAAGGTCAGTGGTCTACGGGATACTGGTGCTACCATGACCTTGCTTCAAAAGAACTTGGTGTCTGAGAAACAGTACTCTGGAGACACTGTGGCTGTGAGGGTAGCAGGGGGCGATGTGTTCAGCCTACCTGTTGCCAGGGTACATTTGGATTGGGGAGTGGGCACTAGACCTGTGAATGTGGGGGTCAAGAAGGACTTACCTGCTGATATTCTTCTTGGAAATGACTTGGCTCCCCTTGTTTCTGCCTATGCTCCCATAGGTCCCGCTGATGTTAACCCTGTGACTACCCGTGCTCAGATCCGTGCAGCAGAGACTGACCCCCCTGCTGCTAAGCCCCAGGACGCTGAGCTCAGTAAATCTCTATCCGCTATTGATACGTGGAAGTCCCGTTACAATGCGCTGATGAAGGAGAAGAGGAGCGCAGAGGAAAAAGCACGTTTAGAACGTGAATCTCTGCTAGACAAGCTGCACCGACAGACTGCAGAAAACACCAGCTTGAGAGTGGGACATGAAACATTAAAGACAAACTTAGCGACACTTGAGGAGAAGCTGACGCTGGCTCATAGTGAGGTGCAGCAACTCAAGGGCACCCTATGTCAGTATGAAGGGATTGTGGATACCTATAAAGAGCAGGTACAGAGAACTCGTAAAGAAGCTGATGGGATTTTGAAGGACTGTTTAGCCCTAGTCTGGGCACTGAGGAAGTTGAACCCTTGTTTGTATGGACAGGAATTCTCTCTCATAACGGGAATACAGATGGATTGTCCTGGCAAACTGACATGCCTACCACCTCCTAGTCCGGTCATCCCCAGGTTGACCCGCCAAAGGGTCAAGCCGGGTCTGCCGGAGTGTTCCACAAGGGGGGAGATATGTGACAGACCCTTCTGTCAGGACTGAAGGAGTTAATTGTGTTTAGCTAAGAATCTAATTTCTAAAGACAGGTTTTCTGGCCTCAGCTATTGTGTGCTATAATTACATTTAAGTAATAAACAGTCCATTGTTTAATCACCCTCAGAGAGCAGACGCTAGGTGATAAGACAAGCCAAATGTGTTTAAGTTGTTATCTGCCTAAGTAAAGTATTTAAGTAATGTAATTCTACTGTTTCATAAAAGGGCGTCTTCCCCTTTTTATCTAAATGTACAAGAGTCTTTCAACCCCCCCATCTGGGGTCAAACCTGTATAAATACTAGGCATCTAGCCTTTAATAAATGTCATTCTGTTTAAACCTGAAAACTGGCTGGTTTGTGAATTGCTGATTTCCTATGCAGGACGTTGTTCATCTGGTATTAAACCTTGGTACACTGTTGGTACCGTAACAATATATATATATATAGTATGTTACCAAAACAAACATCAGATATGTACAGAGATATGTATCTCTGATGAAGCGCATGTGAGCATGCGGGAAACGCGTCAGATCTAACCTTGCACACTGTGACTGTGTATCTCACCTAACCGTTCATTAAAATAACCACTTTGGAACCAGAGTTTGCAGTACCTTGTTTTTTCTTCTTTCCAATACTATATATATATATATATATATATATATACAGTATGTTACCAAAACAAACATCAGATATGTATAGAGATATGTATTTATATAAGCTATATATATATATATATATATATATATATATATATATATACAGTATGTTACCAAAACAAACATCAGATATGTATAGAGATATGTATTTATATATAGCTATATATGTATATATATATATATATATATATATATATATACAGTATGTTACCAAAACAAACATCAGATATGTATTGAGATATGTATTTATATATAGCTATATATATATATATACAGTATGTTACCAAAACAAACATCAGATATGTATTTATATATAGCTATATATACAGTATGTTACTAAAACAAACATCAGATATGTATAGAGATATGTATTTATATATATATAGCTATATATACAGTATGTTACCAAAACAAACATCAGATATGTATAGAGATATGTATTTATATATATAGCTATATATACAGTATGTTACCAAAACAAACATCAGATATGTATAGAGATATGTATTTATATATATAGCTATATATATATACAGTAGGTTACCAAAACAAACATCAGATATGTATAGAGATATGTATTTATATATATAGCTATATATACAGTATGTTACCAAAACAAACATCAGATATGTATAGAGATATGTATTTATATATATATAGCTATATATACAGTATGTTACCAAAACAAACATCAGATATGTATAGAGATATGTATTTATATATATAGCTATATATACAGTATGTTACCAAAACAAACATCAGATATGTATAGAGATATGTATTTATATATATAGCTATATATACAGTATGTTACCAAAACAAACATCAGATATGTATAGAGATATGTATTTATATATATAGCTATATATACAGTATGTTACCAAAACAAACATCAGAGATGTATAGAGATATGTATTTATATATATAGCTATATATACAGTATGTTACCAAAACAAACATCAGATATGTATAGAGATATGTATTTATATATAGCTATATATATATACAGTATGTTACCAAAACAAACATCAGATATGTATAGAGATATGTATTTATATATAGCTATATATACAGTATGTTACCAAAACAAACATCAGATATGTATAGAGATATGTATTTATATATATATATATATATATATATATATATATATATATATATATATATATATATATATATATATATATATATATATATATATATACAGTAGGTTACCAAAACAAACATCAGATATGTATAGAGATATGTATTTATATATATATAGCTATATATATATACAGTATGTTACCAACACAAACATCAGATATGTATAGAGATATGTATTTATATATATAGCTATATATACAGTATGTTACCAAAACAAACATCAGATATGTATAGAGATATGTATTTATATATATAGCTATATATACAGTATGTTACCAAAACAAACATCAGATATGTATAGAGATATGTATTTATATATATATAGCTATATATATATATATATATATATATATATATATACAGTAGGTTACCAAAACAAACATCAGATATGTATAGAGATATGTATTTATATATATAGCTATATATATATATACAGTAGGTTACCAAAACAAACATCAGATATGTATAGAGATATGTATTTATATATATATAGCTATATATATATATACAGTAGGTTACCAAAACAAACATCAGATATGTATAGAGATATGTATTTATATATATAACTATATATATATATATATATATATATATATATATATATATATATATATATATATATATATATATATATATATATATACAGTAGGTTACCAAAACAAACATCAGATATGTATAG